>NW_025920421.1:0-110165 GCF_902686445.1 Sciurus carolinensis
AGTAATAAAAGAAATGCAAATCAAAACCACCCTAAGATTCCATCTCACCCCAATCAGAATGGCGATTATCAAGAACACAAGCAACAACAGGTGTTGGCAAGGATGTGGGGAAAAAGGTACACTCATACATTGCTGGTGGGGTTGCAAATTAGTGCAACCACTATGGAAGGCAATATGGAGATTCCTTAGAAAACTTGGAATGGAACTACCATTTGACCCAGCTATCCCACTCCTTGGCCTATACCCAAAGGACCTAAAATCAGCATACTACAGAGATACAGCCACATCAATGTTCATTGCTGCTCAATTCACCATAGCCAGATTGTGGAACCAACCTAGATGCCCTTCAGTTGATGAATGGATAAAGAAACTGTGGCATATATATACAATGGAATATTACTCAGCCATAAAGAATGATAAAATTAAGGCATTTGCAAGCAAATGGACGAAATTGGAGAATATCATGCTAAGTGAGTTAAGCCAATTTCAAAAAACCAAAGGAAGAATGATCTCGCTGATAAGTGGATGATGATACATAATGGGGCGTGGGAGGGGTTAGTTTTAGGGTTAGAGTGAGGGTTAGGGATGGGCCCAAGAATGGGGGAAGGAAGGACTGTATAGAGGGAAAAGAGGAATGGGAGGGGTGGGGGGAAGTGGAAAAAATAACAGAATGAATCAACCAACATCACCCTATGTAAACGTATGATTACACAAATGGTATGCCTTTACTCTATGTACAAACAGAGAAAGAACATGTATCCCATTTGTTCACAATAAAAAAATAAATAAATAAAAAGAAAATAGTACAAGAAATAATAAAGAAATTTTGGAGAATCTCACCACCAGGTGAAAAGATAAAGCCATTTCTACCTGTGAGTCTCACCTGTCATTTCTTTGCCTATCTATTGGAACAGCTCATGGAGTTCAGCTGTGTCACTTTCTCTGTGACACCAAGTAGTGGCCCTCAGTGATGGACACTGCCATCACCTTCTCACTGAACCTTCACGACTTCAATGACAGAGGTATTGAAATATCCTCAGAGGCTCCACAGAACCATCTAATCTCAGAAACTAAAGCTTCCACTTGGAGTGCAGACTGGGAAAGGGAGGAAAACCACTTTAGCTTTGAATCCCTGCTCCTTGGATACATTGCTTTTCAATTTTATGACTTTAATTACTCTTTATGGTTGTAGGTGAATAGTGATGGCCAGAGATGTGAGATACAAGGAAGGGGAGGTTATTTAAGGGGTGTAAATGTTCATTATACTCAGATGGAAAGTAACTGGAGATGAATCTTGGTGATGGTTAAATAGCAATATGAATGAAGTCAAGGCCAATTATCTGTGATTTAACAACAGTTAAAATGGTAAATTTTTGCTAGGTGTATTTTTGCACAATAATCAACTGAATTAAACAGAAATTGATACTTGAAAAAAAAAAGGGTAGGGGGAAACCTGTGAAGAGAACACACAAGCTTCCTCCTGAGGACAGCCCTAAACCTGTGGACATTTTTTTCTCTTCTCCTACTTCCTCCAGTAACATGAGGAGTCCTTGGAGGTTTGGCCAACATGGACCAATTGGGCTAATTATGAGCTCTGGACTTGGAGCCTCCAAGGTCATATAATAATCAATAACTATCCTGTGGCCTCCAGCCCTTCAGTCGATGCCTCCAATCCAGTTGGCCCCATACGTGCATCTGCCTCTCCCATGCTTTTCTGCCTCAGGAAGCTCCTGTCTGTAACCTTACTCAATCAATTCTGAGTGCAGAGCCTGAGACCTGAGTGGACACCAGGCAGAGGAGGGACATTGGATCCTCAGCTCTTGGTCATGACCCAGGAAAGAGGCAACTTTTCACAGTAAGAGCTGAGGGAGAGGAGAGATGATGGAAGGACTGGTGGAAGCATGGTTTTCTCATCAGCAGGATGCACAGGACAGTCTGTGGAGGTCAGGAGGATGCAAATATACAGAATATCAGCTGCTGTAACTTTGAAGTTTATGTGCTTATTGATAGTGGAGATGCCAAACATCTATATCGAAAGTTTCATTTTTTCCTTAATAGAGAGACCAATAGAGTAAGGAAGGGGATTATGAGGGAGTTAGCAGGGGAGGTAATGGGGAACAAAATCTATCAAATTATGCTATGTTTTGTGTGAATATACCACAATGACTTCTGCTTGTATATTATTATAATGAACCAATTAAAGTAATAATAATAATAATAATAATAAAGGGAGATCAATAGGCTAGAATAAAAAGAGGAAAAGAAATGGAAAGGTATTGGGGAATGAAAATTGATCAGATAATCTTATTCAGATTTATGAATATGGCATAAATATTCCACTATTATGTATAGTTACAATGCACCAAAAATTAAAAATGGATTTAAAAAGAAAAAAAGATAAACAAGAGCATCCCAGAAACTTGGGAGGCTGAGGCAAAAGGATTGTAAATTCAAGGGCAGCCACAGCAACTTAGTGAGGCCCTGAGCACCTTAGAAAGACCCTGTCTCAAAATAAGAAATAAAAGGAGCTGGGATGTGACTCAGTGGTGCAGCACCCCTGGTTTCAATCCCTATTACTGCCCAAAAAATGATCAAAGATAGAAAGCATAAGAATTTGATGTTAGGGAGCAACCGTGAGAATCCTGAGAGGAGGATCCATTTAGAGTAATTTTGTAGCTTACTGTAGAGATGTGTGATGCAGGAGAGGGAAATGCAAATAATTCCAGTTCCAACTTGACTTAGGTAGATGGTCAAGTGACAAATGTAAAGTGAATAGGAAATTGAAGTGCAGGGGAAATCACAAAATAACCACGGGCCTAGACAGTTTAAAAGTACATTATTCAGGCAATTGGAAATATGCCATTTTCCCATGAAAAAATTTAAGAAAATAATCAAATCACTTATCTCTTTCAGGGGCTCTTATTACAGGGCCAATATGGTATGGGATTTTGTTATCGTGCTGTTATAATGTAAGCTAATAGCAAACACACTTTAAAATTTTGTTTATTTTTAGAACTATGTGACAGATTTGGAACTGTATTGACAATTACTGAATTAAATGAGCTTTTCTCCCGTCCGTAAAAACAGCCTTCCTTTCTTCTCACCCTGGTTCCACTTCCCTAAGACGTCTCATCCACAGCAGCAGAGAATGGGTCCCTGTGAGCCAGCGGCGAGCACTTGCAAAGTTCCACAAAGCATCCAGGATGAGCAGGGGAGTCTCCGGAACACCAGGCACTTCTGAGGGTTTCTCAGGCGAGGTCTAATCTGTGACTTGGAGAGCTCGCTTGGTTGCATGTGCACAGTGTGCCCTTGGTTGTGAGCTCCCAGGATATTTACTGAACGGAATGAATACCTTTTTATGTAACTCATGCTAAGTTGTTAGTTTGAAAAGAGAAAACACCTGACTGAAATGAGTTCTCTGAATTCATGTTGCCAGAAGAATCCTGCCGGGGTCCCTTCCACAACCCACCTCGTCATTTCCATCCTTGTCACCCCAGAAAAGAGCCCTTGCTCACTGAGCTCCTCCACCCGTGCTCCAGGTGGGTCACTGAGCAGAGTAGTGAGTGGTGCCTGCTGCTCTGTCTCTGGATAGGAGGATGGCCACAGACCCCAGACAGCGCCCCCAGGAAGAAAAGGCACTAACAGCACAGCATGCCCTGTCCTCTTGCCCCCCGACAGGACGTGCTTGCCGCTGACCACCTTCCTCCCCATTCCTAACAATCTGCTCATCATTCTCAAAAGCAGAGATAGTCTAGTGTTGATTTCATTCTTACTCAGGACAGGTGCAGCATATCCTAATGCCACCTATGTGATCAGGGATGATTATATGTTATCTGCATGCAACTCTAAAGTACTTACCAAACTTTGAAGTCCACCAAGGTACAGGTCTATACTGATAATTTCTTTATCTTATTTTTTACAGACTGCATTTTGATTCATTGTACAACAAATGGTGTACATCTTTTCATTTCTATGGTTGTGCACAACGTAGATTCACACCACTCGTGTAATCATACACGTACATAGGTAATGATGTCTGTCTTGTTTCACCATTTTTAATACTCCCTCCCTCTCATTTCCCTCTACTTAATCTAAATTTCTCCATTCTTCTCTCACCCCCTACTCCCCCACCCCCATTATATATCATTATCCACTTATCAGGGAAAACATTCCACCTTTGATTTTCGGAATTGGCTTAAGTCACTTTGGAAAGAGTATGGAGAGTACTCAGAAAACTTGAAATGGACCTACCTTTTGACCTAGTTATTCCACTCATTGTTTTATACTCAAAGAACTTAAAATTAGCATACTACAGTAATGCAGCCATATCAGTGTTTATAGCAGCTCAATTCACAATAGCTAGATTGTGGAAAAAACCTAGATGCCCTTCAATGGATGAATGGATTAAGAAACTGTGGTGTATATACACAATGGAATATTATTGAGTCATAAGGAAGAATAATATTATGGCATCGGCAGATAAATGAAGGGAATTGGAGAATATTATGCTGATAATTTCTGAATATAAAAATTTGTGTGCTAGGATTTCACTCACTAGAAAGTGAAATCAGAAACATGGGAAGTAGAAAAAAAACAGTAGAAACAGGAGCATAATGTTTTCTGAGATGCATTATCAACTTTTTTCACTTGGTGCTTTGTGGATTTACATAAAGGTGGAATACACTTTGGTATTTTCAGTTTATGAATATGTATCTACATAGCATAACTGGTCAAATTCATTCTGCAGTTCCTCCATTTTTCTAGCTCCCTTTCTTCCCACTCAGTTATCTTCCTCTACTCCATTGATCTCCCTTCTATTTCCATGGAATCCCTCTGGGTTTTTTTTTCCACCCTTATTTTGCTCTAGTTTCTGCATTTGAGAGAAAATATTTGACTCTTGACTTTCTGAGTCTGACTTACTTCACCTAGCATGATGTTCTCTGTTTCCATCCATGAAGCAGCAAAGATCATAATTTCATTCTTCTTTATGACTGAGTAAAACTGCTTCGTGTATATGTACCACATTGTCTTTACCCATTTATCTGTTAATGGGCACCTGGACTGGTTCTTAGCTTGGCTGTTGTGAATTGCTATAAAGATTGATGTGACTGTTTCACTACAATGTGTTGATTTTAGATTTTTGGATAAAAATCAAGAAATGGAATAGCTGAGTCCTGTGGTGATTCAATTTCTAGTCTTCTGAGGAACTCCATACCACTTTTCAGAGTGGTTGTACTCATTTTCCGTCCCACCAACATAGAAGTGAGCCATTTTACCCATATCCTTGCCAGCATTTATTTATTAAATTTTATGTTTGGTTGATGGCTGCCATTCTAACTGGGGAAAGATGAAATCTCAATGTAGTTTTGATTTACATTTCCCTGATTTTAGGGATGTTGAACATTTTTTCATAATTTCTTTCCCATTTGTATTTCTTCTTTTGAGAAGTGTCCTCATGCATTTTAATTTTATTTTTTTAAAAAAGACTTTTTTGGTTAAAAGTGAGAAATATTTTTCTCTTTTTCTTTAATGAGTAAGTTTTATTTCACTGAGATATGAATTTTTATCATTAATATTTGTCTTTAAAACCTGTTTAGTTGAGCATTTACAAAGTAGGTCTGTATAGAAGGAGGTGAATAGCACTGAAACCAATAATGAAAGAGGAGTAAGAAGACTGGGTTTATTACAATTGAGAAGTATTGCTAATGGTTTATGGATTTCAAGGGTGAATCAATATATATAAGTTCTGAGTAACTGTTTCCTTTTTCAATCATTTTTCTTTCACCAAAGGTGTACAAGGAATATGGAAGAACAAAATCTAACAGGTGTCTCAGAATTTCATCTCATGAGGCTCTCAGAGGACCCCGACCTGCAGCGCATCCTCTTTGGACTGTTTCTGTCCATGTACCTGGTCACAATGTGTGGGAACCTGCTCATCATCCTGGCTGTCAGTTCTGACTCCCACCTCCACACCCCCATGTACTTCTTCCTCTGCAACCTGTCCTTGGCTGACATTGGCTTTATCTCTACCACAGTCCCAAAGGTGATTGTGAACATCCAAACTCACAGCAGAATCATCTCCTATGTGGGCTGCCTGACACAGATGTCTCTTTTTGCCATTTTTGGATGTATGGATGACATGCTTCTGACTGTGATGGCCTATGACCGGTATGTGGCCATCTGTCACCCCCCTATACTACTCAGGCATTATGAACTCTCATCTCTGTATCTTCTCAGTTTGTCTGTCTCTTTTGTTCAGCCTTTTAGAGTCCCAGTTGCACGTTTTGTTTGTCTTATATTTTACCTATTTAAGGGATGTGGAAATCACTAATTTCTTCTGTGAACCTTCTCAAGTCCTGGAGCTTACCTGTATTGATACCTTTACCAAAAATATGTTTATGTATACTGTTGGTGCCATTTATGGATTTTTCCTCTAACAGGGATATTTTTCTCTTATTATAAAATTTTTCTTCTATTCTGAGGATCCCATCAATGGTGGGAAGTACAAAGCCTTCTCCACCTGTGGGTCTCACCTCTCAGTTTGCTTATTTTATGGAATAGCCATTGGAGTATACTTTACTTCGGCAGTGTCAAATTCTCCTAGAAAGATCACTGTGTTCTCTGTGATGTACACTGTGGTCATCCCTATGCTGAATCCCTTCATCTACAGCCTGAGGAACAGGGACATTAAAATTGCCCTGAAGAAGCTACAGAGCCAAGTAATCTAATCTCATTATCTCTCCCCTCATTTTCATAGTTTCTATTGGAAGAATCAATCGTCTAGACCTGAAAATCCTAGCCTCTTGGTCAAATTACTCTTTTAACTGCAAGACTCTGATTCCACTCCATATTTTATACATGAATACCTCTTCCTTTGGTTCGTATGTAATTGTATTATACAAGTGTTCATAATTCTTTATCATATAATCATCATAAATAAATATATCTCAGCAGTCTCTGCCATTTCTGAACAATGATCCTATCCTCCAGACCAAATTCTAAATACACTTTTAAATTACATTCTTTTTCAGAATTCATATATATTCTCTTTAAAATTTGCACCCAACATATTTATTTTGGCAGGTTTTATGTAGGGGTTGTCTTAAGTCCTCAGTGTTGACTTTGCAGAAATAAACTGGGGGCATAAAAATCTTATAACTCATTTTAGGTCTGATTTATTTAGATAAGGTATGAGGGTTTTATAAAGTTCCAGGAAAGACCCAGATGATTGTTCCTTTAAAGAATCAAGCTCAAATGGGTAAGTTACAAATGTACTTGTTTGAGCAAGACCAAGGTTGTTTTGAAAATATCATTAAATGCATTGGCCTTCAACACCAGATTATCTTTAGGTTGGATTTAGGGGATTTTCTTTCTGTTATAATCTTACCTGTCCAAAGGGATCTTGTGATACTGAGTGGAGACTTGAAATCACTACTCTAGTTTCCACCTGAATGTGATGTCATACACTTTCATTCATGGTCACCCAATTTGCTACCTTGAAAACTCAGTATATTCCACTATTGCTTTCACACCCTGAAACCTTCAGTGTTTTAGAGACTCCCTTCATGTGTAACGAGGTCCCTTTTTACCTTTGTACTGCAGTATACTGCAGTATAAATTCAACAGATTCTCTGCATTCTACTAATTGTCCACTAAAATATATAGCTTTGTTTTTATTTATTAAAGGGACTCTAAATGATAAATCTCAGTAGTGGAAAGGTATACTGTGAGTTTCTGTAGTTGTGATATTTCAACATGGGCTCAAGACATAAGGCTGGTTTTAAATGTGTGGCTTTGTTCAGCTGTCCAAGTGAGGCATAAGTGGTAGCCTTGGATTACAGTTGCTGTGTGGCTCTGTGGTATTGAATAGTATGTAAACTATTTCATTAAAAATGAAATGAACTTTGGCTTTTCATTAAAAATGAAATGAACTTTTACTTTCTTTGTATGATTTCCAAGTTCTGTGACTCCAGCTATAGGTAGCTGAAGAACATGATAAGTGAGATAATAATTTTGACTCATGTCCCACAGTACACTCTTCATGCAGGTATGCTTTGGGTTTTCCTCTATTATTTAATGATCAAGGAGAATGTTATGATGCAGTAACACCTTTCATGGGAAAAGTTTATAAAGTTTTCAATGAATGTCTAAAACTGGTATGAAATTTTTTATTAACATACATAATAGAAAGAATATGGGGATTATAGACACTTCATCACTCCTATATTGGCTTAGAAACATGACAATTTTGGCAGCTTCCAGCTTCTTTCTGAGCCTCAGATTCCTCAGCAGCAAATTAACAGCAACAGTGTTTTCTTCCAAAACCATGCAATGATTATACATAAGTATGTCATGAGCACCCTAAATGACAATTCCATGTCAATGATAGCTCTTGTTATTACATTAGAGGATGTGGTTTAAAGGTGCATTCCCAGAATTCATAAGTATCATGATATTATAACCTGTGATGTACAGCAAGAGACAAATCATGTTTTTGTTTAATTCCCAAGTCTATACGGTTTTGATAACTAAAGCACTTCATTGAAAGGCTTGATCAGGAGATATAATTCAATCAGACCTATTAGAACAGTATTTAGTTCATATTTATGGATAATAAAGCAAAGATCTCATTATCAACATATTATAGACCAAGGAATTATTGAAAATATGGATTTTTCAGGTCAAATTTGATTTCAACATGAGCTGAAAATTATTAGCTGAGTGGACTGGGGCACATTCTGGAGCTATCATGGCCTCAAATTGCTCACTTTTGATGGTACTTAGGTGAAGGAAGTGAAAGATGAAACAGATAATGTACATACCTGTAAGAAATTGTTTACTGTCTTACAAAAAAAATTGGAAAAGGGAATTTGATATTCATATACCCAATAATTTCTTTCTTCACTAGAAACTGGAAACGTCTAAGAAGATCTCCAAGCAGTTCTTAGAGATTAAATGTAAAATTTGTTTATAATTTGTCATAACTGTTTAATAGGATCTAGACTTCTTAATCAGTGCTTACAAGGTAAAGAATCCTAGAATGGTGGCTGAGGTTTGAAAAATTCTACAAATAAAAAAGGAATGAAACACTGATGATAGACATTTGTCGTGCACACCAAAAAAATTGTCCTGTTTAGAATTTAGAATTGTCCTGTTTCCATTAAAGACATTCATCATGTGAGGAAAGATTAGGAAAAGTACTAAGCAACTGACTCATTTTACTGCACAAACATAGCTCTCCTGGCTTTCATTCAACGTGTGTTTACTCTACCCTATGGTGGAGAGTCTAGGGTCTAATCCTCTCTATTCACTGTGGAAAGATGGCAGTTTGAATTAACTTTTGCTACCTCCCATACACAGCAAAATGCCTCAACATCAAACGACCCCTATCCAGTGCAGCTCCACGCTCATGCTTCTGTGGTTCTTTGGTCCTGTCAAATTCACCTCAACATGTATGCACACACAATAGATAGATTCTTTTCTTCCATGCATATACAACTGATTAGGATTATAATAATGCTTCAAAACATGGATCAGAGAAGGATTAATGCATGAGTTTGTCACAATGAGCCACAAGAGTCTGTGATGGATGAAATGTGGAAGGCTTCCAAGGACCATAACTCTCAAGGTTGTATGAGAATTTATTTTATCAACTTCAATAAAGACAAGTCAAAAATACATTTTCTTAAATACTTCATTAGGTGATAATACACACATAAAATCTAACAATAATACACTTGGAGCGAGAGAAGCACTTTTCCTGATGAGTGAAAAATCAGAAACCATCTTATACACTTGTATTTGGGCTCAGGATGACTGCAGCTTAATATGCTATTACAGGTAGGAGAGAACCAAGGTGGCTTTTTTCCACTGTAGGTCAAGGAACTTCATAATTGCATCTGTGGATTGTTTTCCAGTTTGGTTTAAGGGAATTCTTTTCTGGCAGTGGTGTCTTGATGAGTGGGAGACCTTCCTGAAAAGCATAGGGACATCACTTAGTAACAGCATGCTTATAGACCAATGTCTTGGTAATAGGGCTTGTTCTGTTACCTCCTGCTCACACTGATGGAAGCCAGCTGCTATAGCCATAAGATGCCATCCTGCAAGAACCTGAATCCTGCCCACATTAAAATGAGATAATTTGTGAGCATGTCACCTCTAATGAAGTCATGAGATCAATGAAAACTCAGAAAGCACTTTTACTGCAGATTTGTTAGACACCCTGAAACATTAGAGGAGAGCAGAAATTTATCAAGTAATTTTGTAAAGACCAGTAGTTTTTAATACAAAAGTATATATCAAATTAACAGAAAAATTAGAATTGTGATCTTATCCATGTTAGCAAAAAATGTACAAAACAAGGAATAGGAACCACAGATCAGTAGTATAGAAGGAATACAGAATATTCTCCTTAGAGACATGAATCTGAATTTCAGAAAATGAAATTATATTAGATTCTTGTTATAGAAGTAACATGCTTGCTTAAGTACATGCTTCAATCTATCTGCAGAAGAAAATGGCAAAAACTGAGTTTTTAAATAATATAAAAAATTTAGAAATTTGAAAAAGTTCAAAAAAATGATGTTTCAGGACTTAGATATGGTTAACCTGATTTGAACATTGCACAATGGGTATACATATATGAAAAACAGCATAAAATAACCCATCAGTATGTACAATTTTTGTGTCAGTTTACAAAAAATAATTGGCCACATATATTACCTTTCCTGAAACTTGTCAGTGAGAATGTAAAGTACAGTCAAGCTTTGTGGTGAGAAAAGAAACCCTGACTTTTCAAAGGACATTTGCTTTTATTTCCTTCTACTTCTGTGAATCTTAATGCATCTTAATCCCCAATTTAAAGATAGAGATTGGCCAAAGGAACTAGAGAGTAGGACTACAGGAAGAAAACAATGAGAAACGTTCAATGGCATTGACCAGGGAAATGATGGCTTGTATATGAATTCCAAAAAAAGCATAGACAAAAGCAAAATTAAAAAAAAAAAACACAAAATTGTATCAAACTTAAAGTCCTCCATGTAGCAAAAAAAGCACTGGAGAGATAGAAGAATAATCTACAGGGATGGAGAATATACTTTTAATTCATATATTGGGTAAGAGGAAAATATCTAAAATAAATGGAAATCAAACAATGCAATAGTAAAAAATAAATAAATAAATAACTCAATTATGAATTGGCAAATTACCTGCATAGACATTTCTAAAAAGAAGACTTACAAATTTCTGATAGGTATGTGAAATTATATTCAACACCACTAATCCAAAGGGTAATGTAAATAGGAATCACAATGAGATATCACATCACACTTGTTAGAATGACTGTTATCCAAAAGATGAAAGATGACAGGCATTATGGAGGATTTGGAAAAAAGAGACAATTGAACATTATTAGTGAGAATATAAATTGATGCAGACATTGGAGAAAAAATTACGGAGCTTCCTCAAAAAATTAAAGGAACTACCAGATGATCCAGCAATCCCTCTTTTACACATATATCTAATACATCTGAAATCAAGATGTTTGTGCATTCCCATTATCATGGCATGATTAGCAATAGCCAAGATATGGAACAAAGTGAACTGCTTACAATCAGATGATTAGATACTAAATGTGAGCAAACTCACAGGAACCCTATTCAGGCATAAAAAGAAGGAAACCCTGTCCTTTCAGGCAGCATGAATGGAACCTATGAGGAATTCTGTTAAGAGAAATGAGCCCATAACAAAAACACAACACCACATGGACTCACAGGTAACCTAAAAGAGTCAAACTCAAGGAAACAAAGAGTAAAATGTTGGCTGCCAGAGGCTGTGGGCAGGGATTTAGTAGGTGTTGGTAAAAGGACACAAAAATTCACCTCAGAGAAATAACTTCAAAGTATCTATTGTATATCATGGTGAATATAGTAAAAAATGTTAAATTGTATACTTGAAATAAAGGGAAAGACAATATAGAAAGGGAAGACATATTTGCAGAACAGGTCAAGTACCAACAGCATATTAAGAAATCTTACAGCGTAGAAGCAAAAGTATACACACCTCCATTGCAAAATGAGCACAGAGGTGAAATGAATTTCTGCAGAGAAGACATACAAAATACCAAGAAGCCCCCCAGAGCAAGCTCAGAGAGTCATAGGGAAATACAAATCAAAAGCAAAATAAGGTAGTTCTCCACATCCAATAAAGAGCTATACTTTGAAAATTTTTGAAAATAACAAGTATTGACAAGGATATGAATACATTAGAAACTGTATAAATTAGAATGAAAAGTTTATTTGGCTACTCTTCAAAGAATTAGCCACACAATGACTGTATGACACAGGGGTTCCATTCTGAGATTATGAAGATAATAATTGAAAACAAGTTTAGTCATTTGCTGCTTAACAGTGTAGGATTTAAGAATAGCTTTGTTAGGTGATTTCACCATTGTACAAATATTACAGAGGATACTCCACAAACTGAGATGGCCAGAACTTCATGAATAAATCCAATGGGATGAAACAACCATAGTGTATGCAGTTTCTTATCAGCTAAATGACTGTACCCAAACTGATAAACATGCAAACATATCAACAGAAGCCCTCTTCCACAATTGTCCAAAGATGGTAAATACCCAAATGGCCATCAATGGGTGGAAGGAAAATAGCTTGCATTCTGCGTATATTCACACAGTAGAATATTATTCAGCTATAAAAAGGAGCAGAGTAAGTGACCATTTCCAGTACAACAGTCAAAATGAAGGAGAGAAGGTGAAGGAGAGAATGAGGGAGGAAGGAATGAACAAAAGAAGACAGAAAGGGATGTAAGGAGAAAATCCAAGGCCACAAACAATGTAGCAAGATTGGAGTTTTCCCAGGCATCGTATCACAAGAGCCAAATAAGAATACACACATTCAAAGCTAGATTCCAGTGACATGTTGAAAATCCAATCATTGTTCTTAAAAAATGTAGGAGAGCAAAGGGAGGGACATGGGCTCAGGGTCTGGTTCCAGGTTAGCAAGAACCCCATTCTCAGGCTCTTTCTTATGGAAAATGGGTGAATTAGAGAAAATACAGATAATAAGTGACTACAGGACTAAATGAAGTAGTGCATGCAAAAAGAAAAACACTTGTCTAATGAGGTAAACACTTTGCATTGATGGTTTTCATTTCATTCCTTCCAGGGGAAACAAGAAAGCAAACTAAGGTGAAGAACATTAAGTTTTAAGCACTAATTCTTTAGAAAATGTGTCAGTAGTTAATGCAGTTGATTTCCATCATGTCGGAAGTCTCAGGAATATCTGCAAGAAAAGTTACCAAACTTGGTACTTTATGGACCATGGATAGGGAAGAAATGTTAAAATAGAACTACAGAGGAAAATTTTGAGGAAAAACATTAGCAAGGGATAGGTGATTCTGGAGAGCAAAAAATTCAGCCTGGCCTTTGTGGGAAAAAATGAGCCAAGATGTTGAAATTCATAACACTTGCTTTTAGAGCACACAACTTCCACTTGGTTCTGAGGTCAGTGATCCATCAGGGACAAGAGGCTGCCCTGCTGAGGAGTCTCCACAGGGCCCGCTTCACATCCTTGTTCCGAAGGCTGTAGATGAAGGGTTTTAACATGGGAGTGACCACAGTGTACATCACTGAGGAAATAGAGATTTTCTGGGGAGAGTGAGTCACAGGAGAACTGAGGTAAACTCCAAGTCCTGTTCCATAGAACATGGAGACCACACAGAGGTGAGACGCACAGGTGGATAATGCTTTATACTTGCTTATAGAGGACATCTTCATTAAGGAGGAGACAATCTGAGAGTAAGAGAACAGAATTCCAGTAACAGAAAATATGCCCAGCACAACAGCCACCACAAACATAAAGATGTTATTGACAAGAGTATCAGAGCTGGCCGCCTTGAGAAGTTGAGCCACTTCACAAAAGAAATGTGGGATTTCAGTGCCTTTGGAGAAGGTCAGCTGCTTCATCAATAGAATATGAATCAGGGACACCCAGCATATAATAAGCCAAGAAATCAGAACGAGAAGGCCACAATGTCAGGGGTTCATGATGACTATATAGTTCAGGGGGTGGCAGATGGCTGCAAATCTGTCATATGCCATTAAGGTCAACAGTAAAACATCTATTCCAACAAAAATCATACAATAATATGCCTGAGTGAGGCACTCTATGTAGGAAATATCTTTGCTATGTGCATGGATGTTCACCAGCATCTTGGGGACTATGGTGGAGGTGAAACAGATGTCAGTGAAGGACAGGTTGGAGAGGAAGAAGTACATGGGGGTGTGGAGGTGGGAGTCAGAGCAGATGACCAGGATAATGAGCAGGTTCCCAAGCACTGTGACCAGGTACATGGACAGGAACAGGCCAAAGAGGAAGGACTGCAGTTCAGGATCCTCTGAGAGTCCCAAGAGGAGTAATTGTGATAAGCCTGTGTGGTTCTCTCCTTCCATGTAGCTGGTGTATCTGCTAGAGAAGGAGGCAAAGGCAATATTCAATAAACAGCCAAGTTGTTGCCAAATTACAGCATCATCTTGGATGGACTTCTTCTTCTGTTTATATTTGTTTTTCAACAAACACAAATGTTAGATATGTAATGAATAATGAGACCAAATGTCTACTATATAATAAATGAGAAAATTTCAAGCTTAGCTTTTGCCTGAATATAGACATAAAATTAAGTAGTAAGGTTACATACAATACATTGATATTTATTTTAGAAGAATAATACATGATGAACCAGGAATACTCATTGTTTGACTGGAAGCCTCCTCAATGTATGAATGTTTGTTGACATAATTCATCACAAAACTATATCACTGAATACACATAACAGTAACCACAATAGAAGACTGGATTTGAGAAAATGGAACAGACATAAAGTTGGAGACTGCCAGTTAACAAGGACCTTTTGTGAACCCAATAAAGAATGGTAGTTTTTAAACCACAGCAACAGGAAATGTTACACTGAGACAAGGGAGTGTTCATATTTAATTCATGAACATGTCAAGACAGTCTCCCTCAACACAATCATTTGAGATTTTCCTGGACATTTATAGGAACTGGGAATGTTTTAAAAAAAAAAAAGGAAATAGAGTTGGTAATTAATTAACAAAAATAATTTCATTATTGATAGATGCTATTTTTAGACACCATGGTGAAAGCTTAATTACAACAATAAAACTAATCAAAGTTATCAGTAACTCAGATCTGCCAGGAAATATAGGTAGGGACCTGAGAAGAAATGCCAACCAAATTTGGAACAAAGTAGACAATACCTCCACATAACAGATTTCAGGTGAGTAAATAATGCCTCAATAATTGGAAGCAGGAAATCTGACAGGAACCTGCAATTTATAGGAGAGAATGAAGAAGATTCAGGGACTCAGCAGAAAGTAAGTTATTAGAGAGAAACTCTAGAATAAAAAGAATGAGCAAATGAAATGGAAGAATTGCTATAAAAGAAAGATGTCAATGGAAACCAAGTCTGGTCAAAGGAACTTCACCTTCAAAGTTTAAAATAAATAAATAAATACATACATACATACATACATAGATACATAAATAAAAGTAAGGGGACTTTCCCAGTTTCATTATTCCAGAGTGAAGCCCAGTACCCACACTCTCTCCTCTTTCCCTTCTCACTACAACCAGCCCTAGCCAGGGACACACTAGCCAGCCCTCCATGGTGGCTGTGACTGAAGCTTTCTCTTCTCCATGATATGTCTTTATGAAGTCCTTCTGTGTCTTCATAGAGGCTGTGATCAGAAAAGTGCTGGTGAGGGGCAAAAGTGGGAGGTTTATAATTTCTAGAATCTCAACCTTGAATTCTCAGAGCTCCTCATTAAATAAAATGTTCAATTGTCTTTCCATTCTCCAAACAAATCAGCACCCTTGGGGTACAAATAAGAAAGCGGACTGGAAAATTATCACTCCATCTTGTGTCTATGTACTATGAATAGATTTCCTCCATTGGGGAAACCTTTTGTCTATAGTTCAATTTCAAAGTCACAAAATTTATTCTAAGTAATGTTTAACTTCTGCAAGGAACCAATCACCCCACCCCCAAAAAATATCTCTGGATGTACTTCCTTAGAAGAATCTTTGGTACTCTGAATCATATGGTGTCCACAACATTATAAGGGAAACTAAGTCTGGTTTTTTACATATCCAATGTCTTCTATTTATTTTATTTTTAATGGTGCATTATGACCATAAGTGATAGTGGAATTCATTATGCCATATTTGCACTTCCACACAAAACAGTTTGATCAATCTCATTCTGAAATACCTTGCTTTTTCCTTTCCTCCTTTCTTCCCCAATCCTGTGTTCTACCCTGCTGATCCCCCTTACGTTATTATATTGTTATTGATTACTGCATTATAATTACATATATAAGCATGATTCATTGTTATATTTGTTATTCATGTTATATTTGTACATGAATATTGTGATTTGCTAAATTTCATTTACCAGTATTTCTCCACTCCTTCCTCCCACCAGAATCCTTCCTCTACTTCATTCAAGTCCCTGTGAGATCCCCTTTTTTCTTTTCTTTTTTTTCCTCCTTTACCTTCCACAGGAGAGAAAACATTTGACTCTTGACTTTCTGAGTCTGGCTTATTTCAACTATCATGGCATGCTCCAGTTCCATCCTTTGACCTGTAAATAACATATTTTCATTCTTCTTTATAGCAGGGTAAAGTCCAGTGTTTATACATACCACATTTTCTCTATTCACTTGTCTGAAGAGGGGTATCTAGGTTGGTTCTGCAAATTGGCTATTGTGAATTGCACTGCTACAAACATTGGTGTACGTGTAAGAAGTCCTTTCTCCAAACACTGTCTTTTCTCCACCATATGCTTTTGACAACTTTGTCAAGGATCAGATGACTATATCTTCATGGATCTGGCTCTGTGACTTTTTTTTCATTGATTTTCATGTTGTTTTTGTCCAAATATCACAGTTTTTGTCACTCTAATTTGAGATCAGGTATTGTGATGCCTCCAGCACCAGATTTATTGCTCAGGATTGCTCTGACTATTCTGGGTCTTTTATTCTTCCATATTAATTTTAGTTCTGAGAATGAAAAATGTCATTGATATTTTGTTGGGGATTGCATTATTTCTGTAAATCATTTTGGGTAATATGGCTGATATGACAATATTAATATCTGACAATAGTAATTCTGCCTCTCCAAGAACATGGGAGGTCTTTCATCTTCTAAGATCTTTTCAATTTCTTTCTTCAGTTTTCTATACTTTCATTGTGCAGATCTTTCACCTCCTTGGTTAGATTCATTACCATTTTTTTTAACGCTATCATGGATGGAATTGTGCCCTGATTTCTTTAGCAGCAGATTCATTATTGGAATATAGGAAAACTATTTATTTTTGTATGCTGACCATATGTCCTGCTACTTTTCTGAATTTGTTTATGAATTCTGGAAGTCTTCTGGTGGAATTGAGTCTTCTAAGTATAGGATCATGTTGTCTGCAAACAGAAATAATCTGACCTCTTTTTTCCTATTTGTATTCCTTGAATTTTCTTTTCTTGGCTGATTTTTTTTTTGATGGATTGCTTTTGGTAGAGTTTCAAAAATGACATCAGGTAGGAGTGATGAGAGTAGAAATCTGTCTCATTCCTGATTTTGGAGGAAATGTTTTCAGTTTTTCTTTGGTATGATGTTGGCTTTGGGTTTGTCATGTATAGTATTTTTTTATTTTTTATTTTTCCACATTTTTTATTGGTGCATTATAGTGTACACAGTGATGGGAATTTTTACATCTTCACACATGCACACAGCATAACAATATGATTTGGTCAGTATCACTCCCCAGCATTCCCCCCGTTTCTTCTCACCTCCCTCCTCTTGGTGCCTTTCCTCTACTGCTCTCCCTTTGATTTTCGTAAAATCTGCCCTCACCTTTCTTTTCCTTGATCCTCTGTAGCTACCACATATGAGAGAAAATATATCCCCCTTTTTTCTTCTGAGTTTGACTTATTTTGCTTAACAAGATGGTCTCCAGTTCCATCCATCATCCTGCAAATGACAAAATTTCATTTTTCTTTATGACTGAATAAAATTCCATTGTGTATATATGTCACATTTTCTTTCCTCATTCATCATTTGTTGACACCCAGGCTGTTCTATCATTTTGCTACTGTCGATTGTGCTACTATAAACATGTCTTGTGTATATTTTTGATGTTGAGGTCAGTTCCTTCTAGCACTTCTTTCTTCAGAATTTTTAAAATGAGTAGTACTGAATTTTGTCAAGAATTTTTTTTTTCATATATGGAAATGATCTTCTTTTTTTTTTTTTTTTGTCCTTAATTCATGTGTTGGTTTACATTCTTTGATTCACGTATGTTGAACCAACCTTACTTCCCTGGGATTAAATCCACTTTATCATGGTGCACTATCTTCTTAATACGTTTTTGGATGTTAAATATTAATATCTTACTAAGAACTTTTACATCTATGCTCATATGGGATATTGGTATGCAGTATTTTTTCCTTTGATGTGTCTTGAATTTGGTATCAGAGTTATCCTGGCTTCATACAATGAGTTTGAGGGGTTGCTTCATTTCTATTTCATGGAATAGTTTGAGGGTAGATCAGCATTATTTCTTATTTCAAGGTCTGGCAAAACTCTGCTGAGAATCTTTCAAATCTAGATTTTTTTTTGGAAGTCTTTCATTTGCTATTTGAATCTCAGTGCATGATATTTTTCTGTTTAGGTTTCCTATACACTCTTGACTCAACTTGAGCAGGTAATACATGTCTAAAACATTTTCAACATCTTCCAGATTTTCTAATTTATCCAAATTTAAGTTTTAAAAGAGTCTCTGATAATCTTTATTTCAGAAATGTCTATGGTGATACCTTCTTTTCCAAAATCTCTGTTATTGATCTTCTCTTTCTTTCTTTTGGTTGATTTTGTTAAGTGCTTTTTGTCTTTTCAAAGAACCAACTCTGTTGCATTGATTATTTGTATTATGTATTCTCAATTTTCTTTTTCTTTTTCTTTTTTTTTTGTGGTGCTGGGGATGAAACCCAGTACCTTGTGCTTGCAAGGCAAGCACTCTACCAACTGAGCTATCTCCCCAGTCCTCAATTTTCTTAATATTGGCTCTGAACTTAATTTTTTCCTGTCTTCTACTGGTTTTGTAATTAATTTGTTCTTTTTCAGGGACTTGAGGTGTGACATTAGATTATTTGTTTGGTATTTTTCTATTTTTAAGGTTCTATATGTGTAAAAATACAATATAATGGGTTAAAAACTAAATAGCTTTTAATAAATACTCTGCACTTATTTTTTAATAGGGCAGAGTTATTTTTATCAGTGCTGCACAATCTTAAGGAAATGTCTCAGATTGAGTTCATTTCTTACTTTTTGCCACTGCTTTCCATGACATTGGAAACTTCTTAAATAGTTTTCTGATACCAAACATTCCTTAACAGATTTTCTCATTAAACCCGACCCTCTGGGTACAGTTGAGATACCAAACCCAAGTCTGAAACATTATGTCCATATTTTTATCCAATGCAACAAGATCTACCTACTGAGGTTCACCAGAACCCAGGGGGCAGAGCACAGTGAGCAGAGGAGGTCTCTGCCTGGAGTGACAGGCTATGCTTCTATCCTCAATTATACAATAATGTATGTTATTATTTTTAGAAGGTGGTTATAAAAGTAAAATGTAACAAGCTATGTTTTTTAAAAAAATCTCAGCTTTGAATCTGGCCTTCGGAAGCTCCAAGTAAATGTTCATGATGATGTAGTTCCTAACATCATTTTCATCTTTACCATCATATTCCACTTTATGATCATTTTAAGTGCTTTACAGGGACCAATTTCTTGTTCTGGTAGGATACAGGTCAAAAAGAGATAGAACCAGTGTGGAAGGAGAGGAACTCTCTATGACAGTCTTCCTAACCTCACAAGAAGCAAGAATGTAAACGTCATAGGCCCCTGAGCTGAAACATTGCAAGTTGGAGCATTTCCATTTTACTAACCTGACTATCAAGTCTGAACAGGTGATGTTGAAACGATGTTCCTGACTTTTCCTCCTCAAATCACTGTCTCCTTCAGATCTCACTGGGATGCTCTGGGTTTCTGTTAGGTCTTGACTCGTGTGTAAGAAATTGTTGGCCCTTCACCAGATGGCATGTGATGAGGGCTGATACTTATCAGAACTGGGAGGAAGACAGAGTCTTTTATGGATGCCTTTGGGCAGATGATGGCTCCGGAAGTAGATATATGCATGTTGACCATCCAAAGGGACAGTCAATCTAAATGGCTAAAGAAACAGGCTGATTATTTATACTTGTGTCACCTTGAGAGCTCCACATACGGAGCTCATAATTAGTCAGGTTGGTCCATGTTTTCCCAGTCTCTGAGAGCTTAATAGTAGTAATGCATGAAGAAGAAACAAAACATGAAAATATGTAAGGATCTGAGAAATTCCTCTTCTGGTGATAAACCTTCTGTGTATGCCTGACTTCTGATTGCAAGGATGTTAAAGTTCAAATTGTGTTAATCTAATTTCTGACTTTAACAATTTGCTCTCTGCAATCATTGTATTAATCATGTAATTTAGGGATTATTAGGAATTCCATAGGAATAGTCCTACACAATTTCCATTTGCCCAGTTAAGATTTATTTCTAAGAGTAACTTGCTATTCCCTTTCTTGGGGACTGTGGTTATTACTCATTGAAGCTTTGCATATTTAAATGAATAGTAAAATTCAAATTTTTCTCTTAAACAGATATATATTAAGATATTAAAACTACTGATTTTTTGCAATTATAAATTGCTGTTTCCTTAAGCAAATCAGAGTATCCTGTGAGGCTATATCAAGGTGTGAACTAGGACCACTGTCACCTCAAGGCTATATATTGGAGGAGAACAAGTTGGAAAGTTTCCAGCTTACAAACTCACTCACATGCTGCTGGTGGCTTGACACCAGATCTTTTCAGGATGTGGCAAGAAGAATTCATTGGTGTTTTCCACTTGAGACTCTCATGAATTTGCTCACAACAAGGCAGCTGGCTTCCATCAGAGCTAGCAAAGAAGTGACTAAGAAACACACAGTCATGAAGTTCAAATTCAGAGTCCTTTTGAACCCTAATTCCAGTAGAAATGTTTCAACAGTTTTGCCATATTGTATTGATTGGAAGCAAAACATTGGTTCCAGGACACACTCAATGAAATGGTTTTGTGAAATGATATATAAATGCCAGAAATGAAGGTCATGGGAATATATTAAAGCTGCCCACACACAGATCTCGTTTCAGCTTTAAGTTGTAAGCATAACAATATTCTGGAGATGTTGTTCTGCTCTCCGTCATAATCCACAACCCCTCACACCACCACAGTCTTTTTTTTTTTTTTTTTTTTTACTGGGTGACTTTTTTTTTTTTTTTTTTATTTATTTTTTTTTACGTTTACATAGGGTAATGATGTTTATTATATTTTCCCCTCCCCCCCACCCCTCCCACCCCTCCCACCCCTCCCACCCCTCTTTTCCCTCTACACAGTCCTTCTTTCCTTCATTCTTACTGCTCTCCTTAGCCTAATTCTAAACCTAACCCTAAACCTAATGCTAGCCCGTCCCACCCCCCATTATATGTCCTCATCCGCTTATCAGCGAGATCATTCGTCCTTTAGTTTTTTGAGATTGGCTTATCTCACTTAGCATGATATTCTCCAATTTCGACCATTTGCCTACAAATGCCATAATTTTATCATTCTTCATTGCGGAGTAATATTCCATTGTATAAATATGCCACAGTTTCTTTATCCATTCATCAACCGACGGACATCTAGGTTGGTTCCACAATCTGGCTATGGTGAATTGAGCAGCAATGAACATTGATGTGGCTGTATTTCTGTAGTATGCTGCTTTTAAGTCCTTTGGGTATAGGCCAAGGAGTGGGATAGCTGGGTCAAATGGTGTTTCCATTCCAAGCTTTCTGAGGAATCTCCACACTGCTTTCCAGAGTGGTTGCACTAATTTGCAACCCCACCAGCAATGTATGAGTGTTCCTTTTTCACCACATCCTCGCCAACACCTATTGTTGCTTGTATTCTTGATAATCGCCATTCTAATTGGGGTGAGATGAAATCTTAGGGTAGTTTTGATTTGCATTTCCCTTATTACTAGGGATGTTGAACATTTTTTCATATATCTGGTGATTACTTGTACATCTTCTTCTGTGAAGTGTCTGTTCATTTCCTTAGCCCATTTGTTGATTGGATTATTTGTATTCTTCGTGTAGAGTTTTTTGAGTTCTTTATAGATTCTGGAAATTAGCGCTCTATCTGAGGTATGGTTGGCAAAGATATTCTCCCACTCTGTAGGCTCTCTCTTCACATTTCTGATAGTTTCCTTTGCTGACAGAAAGCTTTTTAGTTTGAATCTATCCCAGTTGTTTATTCTTGCTTTTATTTCTTGTGCTATGGGAGTCCTGTTAAGGAAATCTGATCCTGAGCCAACAAGTTAAAGATTTGGACCTACTTTTTCTTCTATAAGATGCAGGGTCTCTGGTCTGATTCCGAGGTCCTTGATCCATTTTGAGTTGAGTTTTGTGTAGGGTGAGAGATAGGGGTTTAGTTTCATTCTATTGCATATAGTTTTCCAGTTTTCCCAGCACCATTTGTTGAAGAGGCTATCTTTTCTCCATTGCATATTGTTGGAACCTTTGTCTAGTATGAGAAAATTGTATTTATTTGGGTTTGTGTCCATGTCCTCTATTCTGTACCATTGATCTACCTGTCTATTTTGGTACCAATACCATGCCGTTTTTGTTACTATTGCTTTGTAGTAGAGTTGAAGATCTGGTATTGCAATACCCCCTGCTTCGCTCTTGCTACTGAGGATTGCTTTAGCTATTCTAGGTTTTTTATTCTTCCAGATGAATTTCATAATTGCTTGCTCTATTTCTGCGAGGTACATCATTGGGATTTTAATTGGAATTGCATTGAATCTGTATAGAACTTTAGGTAGTATAGCCATTTTGACGATATTAATTCTGCCTATCCAGGAACATGGGAGATCTTTCCATCTTCTAAGGTGTTCTTTAATTTCTTTCTTTAGTGTTCTGTAGTTCTCATTGTAGAGGTCTTTCACCTCTTTTGTGAGATTGATTCCCAAGTATTTTATTTTCTTCGATGCTATTGTGAATGGGGTAGTTTTCCTAATTTCTCTTTCTGAAGATTCATCACTTATGTATAAAAATGCATTGGATTTATGAGCATTGATCTTGTAACCTGCTACTTTACTGAATTCACTTATGAGTTCTAAAAGTTTTCTGGTGGAATTTCCAGGTTCCTCTAAATATATAATCATGTCATCAGCGAACAGGGATAGTTTGAGTTCTTCTTTTCCTATTCGTATCCCTTTAATTTCTTTGGTTTGTCTGATTGCTCTGGCTAGAGTCTCAAGGACAATGTTGAATAGAAGCGGTGAAAGAGGGCATCCCTGCCTTGTTCCAGTTTTTAGGGGGAACGCTTTCAGTTTTTCACCATTTAGAATGATATTAGCCATGGGCTTAGCGTAGATGGCCTTTATAATGTTTAGGAATGTTCCCATTACCCCAATTTTTTCTAGTGTTTTGAGCATGAAGGGATGCTGTATTTTATCAAATGCTTTTTCTGCATCTATTGAAATAATCATGTGATTCTTAACTTTAAGTCTGTTGATATGGTGAATGACATTTATTGATTTCCGAATGTTGAACCAACCTTGCATCCCTGGGATAAAACCCACTTGATTGTGGTGCACTATCTTTTTAATATATATTTGTATGCGATTTGCTAAAATTTTGTTGAGAATTTTTGCATCGATGTTCATTAAGGATATTGGTCTGAAATTTTCTTTCCTCGATGTGTCTCTGTCTGGCTTTAGTATCAGGGTAATATTGGCTTCATAGAACGAGTTTGGTAGGGTTCCCTCCTCTTCTATTTCATGGAATAGTTTGAGGAGTATTGGAATGAGCTCTTCTTTAAAGGTTTTGTAGAACTCGGCTGAGAACCCATCTGGTCCTGGACTTTTCTTTGTTGGTAGGCTTTTGATGACCTCTTCTATTTCATTGCTTGAAATTGGTTTATTTAAGTTGTGTATGTCCTCCTCGTTCAGTTTAGGTAGTTCATATGTCTCTAGAAATTTGTTGATGTCTTCAAGGTTTTCTGTTTTGTTGGAGTATAGATTTTCGAAATAGCTTCTAATTATGTTTTGTATTTCACTCGTGTCTGTTGTGATGTTTCCTTGTTCATTCCGAATTTTAGTAATTTGAGTTTTCTCCCTCTTTCTCTTTGTTAGTGTGGCTAAGGGTTTATCAATTTTATTTATTTTTTCAAAGAACCAACTATTTATTTTGTTAATTTTTCCAATTGTTTCTTTTGTTTCGATTTCGTTGATTTCGGCTCTGATTTTAACTATTTCCTGTCTTCTACTACTTTTGGTATTGGTCTGCTCTTCTTTTTCTAGTGCTTTGAGCTGTAGTGTTAAGTCGTTTATTTGTTGATTTCTACTTCTTTTTTTGAATGCACCCCATGAAATAAATTTTCCTCTAAGTACTGCTTTCATAGTGTCCCAGAGATTTTGATATGATGTGTCTTTGTTCTCGTTTACTTCTAAGAATTTTTTTATTTCCCTCCTGATGTCTTCTGTTATCCATTCATCATATAATAGTGTATTATTTAGTCTCCAGGTATTGGAGAAGTTTCTGTTTTTTATTCTGTCATTTATTTCTAATTTCAATCCATTATGATCTGATAGAGTACAAGGTAGTATCTCTATCTTGTATTTACTAACAGTAGCTTTGTGGCATAAAATATGGTCTATTTTAGAGAAGGATCCATGTGCTGCTGAGAAGAAAGTGTATTCATTCTGTGTTGGATGGTATATTCTATATATGTCCGTTAAGTCTAAATTGCTGATTGTGTTGTTGAGATCTATAGTTTCTTTATTCAATTTTTGTTTGGACGATCTATCCAGTGGTGAGAGAGGTGTGTTAAAATCGCCTAGTATTATTGTGTTGTGGTCTATTTGATTTCTGGAATTGAGAAGTATTTTTTTGACGTACGTGGATGAGCCAATGTTCGGGGCATAGATATTTATGATTGTTATGTCTTGCTGATTTATGCTTCCCTTAAGCAGCATGTAATGTCCTTCTTTATCCCTTCTGACTAGTTTTGGTTTGAAGTCCACATTATCTGAGATGAGGATGGATACTCCAGCTTTTTTGCTGTGTCCGTGTGCATGGTATGTTTTTCCCCATCCTTTCACCTTTAGTCTATGGGTGTCTCTTTCTATGAGATGAGTCTCTTGCAGGCAGCATATTGTTGGATTTTTCTTTTTAATCCAATCTGCCAGTCTGTGTCTTTTGATTGATGAATTCAGGCCATTAACATTCAGGGTTATTATTGTGATATGATTTGTATTCCCAGTCAATTGACTCATATTTGTTTTTGACATGATTTGGTTTCTCCTTTATTTGGCTATTCCTTTAGGCTAGCGCCTCCTGTTGCTGATTTGCATCATTGTTTTTCATCTCTTCCTCATGGAATATTTTGCTGAGAATGTTCTGTAATGCTGGCTTTCTTTTTGTAAATTCCTTTAGCTTTTGTTTATCATGGAAGGCTCTTATTTCATCGTCAAATTTGAAGGTAAGTTTTGCTGGGTATAAGATTCTTGGTTGGCATCCATTTTCTTTCAGGGCTTGGTATATGTTGTTCCAGGCCCTTCTAGCTTTTAGGGTCTGGATTGAAAAATCTGCTGATATTCTTATTGGTTTCCCTCTGAATGTAATTTGATTCTTTTCTCTCGCGGCCTTTAAAATTCTGTCTTTATTTTGTATGTTAGGTATTTTCATAATAATGTGCCTTGGTGTGGTTCTGTTGTAATTTTGTATGTTTGGAGTTCTATAAGCCTCTTGTACTTGGTTTTCCATTTCGTTCTTCAGATTTGGGAAATTTTCTGTTATTATTTCATTGAATAGATTGTTCATTCCTTTGGTTTGTTTCTCTAAGCCTTCCTCATTCCCAATAATTCTCAAATTTGGCCTTTTCATGATATCCCATAGTTCGTGGAGATTCTGTTCATGATTTCTTACCATCTTCTCTGTTTGTTCCACTTTGTTTTCAAGGTTAAATATTTTGTCTTCAATGTCTGAGGTTCTGTCTTCCAGGTGTTCTATCCTATTGGTTATGCTTTCTATGGAGTTTTTAACTTGGTTTATTGTTTCCTTCATTTCAAGGATTTCAGTTTGGTTTTTTTTCAGTATCTCTAACTCTTTATTGAAATGATCTCTTGCTTCCCGTATTTGGTCTTTTAACTGTTGATTGGTGCGATCATTTAATGCCTGCATTTGCTCTTTCATCTCCTCCTTCAATGCCTGCATTTGCTCTTTCATCTCCTCATTAGCTTCCCTGATCGTTTTAATTACGTACATTCTGAACTCCCTTTCTGACATTTCTTCTGCTCTGCTGTCATTGGGTTTTATTGATGTAGTATCTAGGTTTGTTTGGGACATTTTCTTCCCTTGTTTTCTCATAATGGTCAGTTGTCAGTGGGACCCTGAGATATTGCAGTTTTCCACTATTGGCTTATAGTGTCCCAGTAGATTTCCAGTGTATCACCTCCCAGCCTTCAGTAGCCTGATGTCTTGGAGGAATCTGATAAAGCAGCTCATTCGAAGAATACTGCCCCTAGCCCCCTACTGGTTCCACGTTTTGGAACTGGCTCTGTGCGGAAATGCTCTCACTGTGGGCCTGCACCGTGCAGCTGGCCGTGTGGGAAGAGCCCACTGCCGGAGTGTGGAAGACTACCTTGGGAAGACTCAAGCTGCCCTGCCCGGCTCTGCTAAGCCACCTCTATCTGGGCCTGCCACCCGGGCCGAGCTTTACCCAGTGGACAGACTCACCCGTGGCTCCACTTCAGTCCGAGTCTCTCAATGCCTCCCCTTCTTAACTCCTGGGTTGTGGAGCGACCGGGGGTGCAGTCTCCCTCTAGGCTGCCATCTTGGATCGCCCTGTGAAGAGAGCCTGCAGCCGGAGTGGGCAGAGCCGCCTGAAGAGGTCTCTGGCTGCCCTGCCCTTATCCCTGAGGCTGATTGCAGATCGAGGCTCTCCGCTGGTTCTTTGCAGGAGTACACTGCACTGCAGCGGCTCCGGGACTCGGAGCCTGCTCTGTTCAGACAGGCTCTCACTAGCGGGCCAGTTCCGTTCCGAGAACCTGGAGAAGCTGGCTGTGTGGGCGGGGCCCACCGCCGGAGTGCGCAGGACTGCCTGTGGATGACTCTAGCTGCCCTGCCCGGCTCCGATAAGCCACCTCTATCTGGGCCTGCCACCCGGGCCGAGCTTTACCCAGTGGGCAGACTCACCCGTGGCTCCACTTCAGTCCGAGTCTCTCAATGCCTCCCCTTCTTAACTCCTGGGTTCTGGAGCGACTGGGGGTGCAGTCTCCCTCTAGGCCGCCATCTTGGATCGCCCCGTGAAGAGAGCCCGCAGCCGGAGTGGGCAGAGCCGCCTGAAGAGGTCTCCGGCTGCCCTGCCCTTATCCCTGGGGCTGATTGCAGATCGAGGCTCTCCGCTGGTTCTTTGCAGGAGTACACTGCACTGCAGCGGCTCCGGGACTCGGAGCCTGCTCTGTTCAGACAGGCTCTCACTAGCAGGCCAGTTCCGTTCAGAGAACCTGGAGAAGCTGGCTGTGTGGGCGGGGCCCACCGCCGGAGTGCGCAGGACTGCCTGTGGATGACTCTAGCTGCCCTGCCCGGCTCCGATAAGCCACCTCTATCTGGGCCTGCCACCCGGGCCGAGCTTTACCCAGTGGGCAGACTAACCCGTGGCTCCACTTCAGTCCGAGTCTCTCAATGCCTCCCCTTCTTAACTCCTGGGTTGTGGAGCGACCGGAGGTGCAGTCTCCCTCTAGGCCGCCATCTTGGATCGCCCACAGTCTTAATAAAAATTCGCTGCAGTAGAACTGTCATGTGGATAGAAATTTCCTCTGATATTTGTATTTCTGTAGAATGTACTATGCTATTCCAGGCCATTAGGCAGAGGAAGCAAAGGCAGTTTCTCTTTCATTAATAGAGTTGCTATGCTGATATCACGCCACACATTCAGCAAGAGTGTCCAGTGATGTGAGTTATCCTTTTCTAGAAAAATCTCATCTTGCTGCAGATGGTACCTTCTTTAGTTCAATTTGTATTCACCACTTCTCTGGAATTAAATAAATAGGCTTTAGTTCCTCTGTTTTCTTTTTCTTTTTCTTTTTTACTTGATAAGGTAATTTGGATGAGAATAGTAGTCTTTGACCACAGTCCATCTCCTGTCCATGTGGCCACCATGACTCAGAGGACTTTGTGTGAGGAATTTAGAGATAGCAGTGTCATTAACTGATATAAAGAAATATTAACCACATACCAAATTAAAGTAGATATGAAAGAAAAGATGTAACTCTGTGTGGACAATAGTAGAGAGTATTTTGTGAAAATCAAATGATCAATGGCAAGTGGGCAGAGTGTAATTTCAGATGGAGAGGATTGTTACAATGCTTTGTCAGAAGCAAAAATGTAATAGGAAACCAAAGTCATTTCACAGAGGACAGAAGTGGTCAGATATTAGTATCACTGCAAAGAAGAAGGTGGAAGACAATGACGGCATGGAATAAAGAAGATATTTATACTTGTGTAGTACCAGGAGTTATTGTTGTGTGATTTTTCAATTCTATCTCACATTATGTGTGTGATCACCAAACTCTCACATTCTGTTTCTTAGATTTGCACTAGGCTATATCCTATTAATTACTCATGATAATATAAAAACACTCCTGGATTTCTTCTCTCAAAACATCTGAGACATGTACAGAAGGTACAGGTCTCTCAGGAGAAGGGAAAGTGCTGGTTGCACAGATGACACCCTGTCTTTACGTTTTCTTATAAGAATAATTTATATATCCAAAGGTATCCAAGTACATGTGTTAATAATTGCCTTTAAGAATAATTTATATATCGAAAGGTATCCAAGTACATGTGTTAATAATTGCCTTTAAGAATAATTTATATATCCAAAGGCATCCAAGTACATGTGTTAATAATTGCCTTCTCTGTGGTGTATTTTTGACATGCAGATAATTGATATTCATTAATTGCCCTTGACCCTGTCAGTCTCCATACACAAACAAAAGATGTTACAGGCTCTTAGGTGTCAGGAGTTGAAGCACATTTAGAATTCAAAAAATGTATTGGGGGGACATCAACCTTGGAACAAGATGATGATGATGATGACAATAATGATGATGATGACAGAGATGACATTTCCCCCTGAGGAATTCTTATGATTTTCAGAGATTTCTATTTAATCCTAGAGGAGTGGAAGCAAGTGTCATTAAAACTAAAAACAGCGAAAACTTCAGAGTTAGGTCAAGTGCCGACACACACACAGCTAATAAATTCAGGAGCTAATATTAAAAATCAAATTTTCTGTCTGTAAAGTCCATTGGTTGAGTCTATTACTATGAGAAGGAAAATCTTAAACAATTTATTAAAAAGAGCTGAATACTTTGAAGTCATATAGTGCATTACATCTACTCAAGCACTCTCTTTTTTTTTAACCCCAAGCATACACTGGAGGAAGTTAAACAGAATGTGTTTTGTATCATATTCAAAATTGCACTGTTTATATCAGGTTCCCTTTAATTCCTGGAATTCTCACTTTTTTAATGTTTTCATTAGTGTATTATAGCTATTCATCACAGTGGGTTTCATTTTGACATATTAGGATTTGTGTATGAATATAACTTGGTCCATTTCAATCCCCAGTTCTTGCACTTAGCTTCCCTTCCTCCCTCTCCCAGTTCCCTTTTCTCTACTGCTCTCCCATTTATAGATCTGCATAAGGTGGAATTCTCTGTGGTATGTTCATATGTGCACATAGCATACTTTGGTAAACTTCCTTCTACAGTTTTTCCGTTTTCTCTTCCCTTCTCTGTTCCCCTCAACCTCTACTCCATTGATCTCCCTTATATTTTTATGGGATTCCCCCCTTTAAAAATCCTTTATTTCTCTCTAACTTCCTCCTATGATAGAAAATATTTTATCACTGACTTTCTGAGCCTGGCTTATTTCATTAGAATGATGTTTTTCAGTTTCATTCATTTTACCAGCAAATGACATAATTTAATTCTTTATGTCTGAGTGAAACTCCATTCTGTATATATATCACATTTCCTCTATCTATTTCTCTGTTGATAAACAGCCAGGCTGGTTCCATAATTTAGCTATTGTGAATTGTGCTGCTATAAACATTGATATTCACGTGTCATTACAGTATGCTGATTGCCCTTCTTTTGGATAAATACCAAGGTGTGGGAGAGCTGGGTCATGTGATGCTTCCGTTCCCAGTCTTTTGAGGAATATTCACACAACTTTACACAGTGGTTGTGCCGGTTTGCATTCCCAACAGAAGTGCAGGACTATAACATTTCCTCTACATCCTCACCAGTATTTATTATTATTTGTATTAATGCTTGCCATACTAACTAGAATAAGTTGAAATCTCAGTGTAGTTTTGATTTACAATTCCCTCATTAATAAAGATGTGTAATTTTTTTTCCATATATTTCTTGGTCATTGGTATTTCTTCTATGGAGAAATGTCTGTTTAGTTCTTTTGCACATTTAGTGCTTGAATTGTGAGGGTTGTCTGGCATTATTTGAATTCTTTCTACATTCTGGATATTTATCTCCTATTGGAAGGGGAGTTGTCAAATATTTACTCCCATAATGTAGGCTTTCTCTTCACACTCTTTTTTCCTTTGCTGTGGAGAGGCTTTTTAACTTGATGTCATTCCACTTATGGATTCTTGGTTTTACTTCTTGAGTTTAAGGGGTCTTGTTTTGGAAGTCTGTGTCTGTGCCAATATGTAGAGATTCAATGCAGTCCACATCAAAACCCAATATTTTTCACAGAACTAGAAAACACAGCTGTAGCACTCACTTGAAAGAATAAAAGAGCCAGAACAGCCAAAGTAATACTTACCAAAGAGAATAATGCTGGAAGTATCATAATGCCTGATCTCAGGTAGTCTACGGACTTCAATAACAAAATATCATGGTTTTGGCACCAAAACATGAGGACCAGTGGAATAAAATAGAAGACAAGGAGACAAACCCACATAGATACAGTCTTCTGATACTTGATAAAGATGCAAAAAACACATGTTGGGGGAAAAATAGCCTTTTTAAACAAATGATGCCGAGAAATTAAATATTCATATTTTATCTTTTGCCAAGCACAAAAGTCAACTCAAAGTGGATCAGAGAATTAGGAATCAGTCCAGCAATTTTTCTACTGCTAGAAGTCAACATCAGTTCAACACTCCAGCATTTAGACAAATACTCACTTTTTTTTCTCATGAAGAGGAGAATAGGGGCTGGGTCTGCAACTCAGTGGCAGAGTGCTTGCCTAGTACCTGTGAGGCACTGACTGCGAGCCATAGCACCATGTGAAAATAAACAAATAAAATAAAGGCATTCGTTCCGTCTACAACTACAGAAAAAATTTATAAAGAGGAGAATAGGAATTGAAGAATCTATCAGTTGACACATGATAATGACTGGGCCATAGGGAAAGTTATTTTTTTCTAACTTCAAGTCATTTCACATTGTGTGGCAGGAATGCCTACCAGGGTCCTGGCCACAGAAAAGTTCATGGAACATAGCAAATGAAAATTGAAGGTAGCCATGTTTTTACAGGTAAAATGTTGAACTTACTTGGTTCTAATCTCAGTTCCCTCTTCTATGGTGATTATCCTCAAGAAAGAAAAGCAAAACCGAAATCTCTTGCTTTCCCTATTGTGTGTCCTATTAAGAAAATTATGTCCTCATTAGTTTATATCTTTGTTTTAGAGAATCAAACATGCATTTTATACTACAATTCTAAATCTGAATCCTCCAAATCTGAATAAACACAAGCAAGCCACACATTTCTTCTCTTGGTAGTTTAGGGAGCACACTGTAGAAAGCCAACCAGTCTAAGGGGAAATCATAATAGTAGATATATGCCTCTAAAACATATCATCAGCATTTTTTGTGAGTTAGTGTGAATGCCGATTTTATGTGTAAACTTGATGGGTCATTGGTGCCCAGATATTTGGTCAAACATTGTTCTGGTATGTGTGTTTTTAAGAGTTTAGTATTTTTAGTTGAAATAGACATTTGAATTTGGTGACTGAGTAAAGCAAATTGCTCTCTTGGGTTATTCTACTTTCTGTTACTACAATAAAATACCCGAGGTTGGTAACTTACAAGGAGAAGAGGTTTATTTTGCTCACAGTTTGGGATGCTAAAGACCCAGCATAGCACTGACTGTGATGAGTATCATGGCAAGTGGTATTACCCATGTGAAAGGAATAGAATGCAGGGTGAGACAGGAAGCCGGAGAGTGTGGAGCCGAGCGACCAGTCTTGCAGCCAGTCGGGCAGACCTGACATATGCTACCGCCATTAAAACTCACTAGAACACCCAGAACAATGACATCTATTTCCATGGGGCGATCCAAGATGGCGGCCTAGAGAGTGACTGCACCCCCAGTCGCTCCAGAACCCAGGAGTTAAGAAGGAGAGACATTGAGAGACTCGAACTGAAATAGAGGCATGGGTGAGTCTGCCCACTGGGTAAAGCTCGGCCTGGGTGGCAGGCCCAGATAGAGGTGGCTTATCGGAACAGGGGAGGGCAGCTAGAGTCTTCCACAGGCAGCCCTGCGCACTCCGGAGGTGGGCCCCACCCACAGAGCCAGCTTCTCCAGGTTCTCGGAGCAGGCCCCCTAGTGAGAGCCTTTCTCACCAGAACAAGCTCCAAGTCCCGGATCCAGCGCCGTGTACTCCAGCACAAAAGCAGCTTCAGGGACCAGGATAGGGCAGCCAGAGACTTCCCCAAGCAGCCTGTACCCCTGCGGTGGGAGGTGCCTTTCAAGGCTAGCTTCTCGGAGCAGACCGCCCAGTGAGAAGCTTTCTACATAGAGCCAGCCACAAGTCCCCAAACCAATGGAGAGTTTCGATCCGCAAACAGCCTCTGGGATCAGGGCAGGGCAGCCAGAGACCTCTTCAGGCGGCTCTGCCCACTCCGGCCGCAGGCTCTTTCCATGGGGTGATCCAAGATGGCGGCCTAGAGGGTGACTGCACCCCCAGTTGCTCCAGAACCCAGGAGTTAACAAGGGGAGGTATTGAAAGACTCGGACTGAAATAGAGTCATGGGTGAGTCTGCCCACTGGGTAAAGCTCGGCCTGGGTGGCAGGCACAGATAGGGGTGGCTTATCAGAGCAGGGCAGGGCAGCTAGAGTCTTCCCCAGGTAGTCTTCCACACTCCGGCGGTGGGCTCCTCCCATATGGCCAGCTGCATGGTGCAGGCCCCCAGTGAGAGCCTTTCCGCACAGAGCCAGCTCCAAACCCTGGAACCAGTAGGAGGCTAGGGGCAGCTTTCTTCGAATGCACTGCATTATCAAATTCCTCCAAGACATCAGGCTACTGAAGGCTGGGAGGTGATACACTGGAAATCTACCAGGACACTATAAGCCAATAGAGGAAATCTGCAATATCTCAGGGTCCCACTGACAGCTGACCAATATGAGAAAACAAGGGAAGAAAATGTCCCAAACAAACCTAGATACTACATCAATAAAACCCAATGACAGCAGAGCAGAAGAAATGTCAGAAAGGGAGTTCAGAATGTACGTAATTAAAACGATCAGGGAAGCTAATGAGGAGATGAAAGAGCAAATGCAGGCATTGAAGGAGGAGATGAAAGAGCAAATGCAGGCATTAAATGATTGCACCAATCAGCAGTTAAAATACCAAATACGGGAAGCAAGAGATCATTTCAATAAAGAGTTAGAGATACTGAAAAAAAAAAAACTGAAATACTTGAAATGAAGGAAACAATAAACCAAGTTAAAAACTCCATAGAAAGAATAACCAATAGAATAGAACACCTGGAAGACAGAACCTCAGACATTGAAGACAAATTATTTAATCTTGAAAGCAAAGTTGGCCAAACACAAAAGATGGTAAGAAATCATGAACAGAATCTACAAGAATTATGGGATATCATGAAAAGGCCAAATTTAAGAATTATTGGGATTGAGGAAGGCTTAGAGAAACAAACCAAAGGAATGAACAATCTATTCAATGAAATAATAACAGAAAATTTCCCAAATCTGAAGAATGAAATGGAAAACCAAGTACAAGAGGCTTATAGAACTCCAAACATACAAAATTACAACAGATCTACACCAAGGCACACTATTATGAAAATACCTAACATACAAAATAAACACAGAATTTTACAGGACATGAGAGAAAAGAATCAAATTGCATTCAGAGGGAAACCAATAAGAATATCAGCAGATTTTTCAATCCAGACCCTAAAAGCTAGAAGGGCCTGGAACAACATTCACCAAGCCCTGAAAGAAAACAGATGCCATCCAAGAATTTTATACCCAGCAAAACTTACCTTCAAATTTGACGATGAAATAAGATCCTTCCATGATAAACAAAAGCTAAAGGAATTTACAAAAAGAAAGCCAGCATTGCAGAACATTCTCAGCAAAATATTCCATGAGGAAGAGATGAAAAACAATGATGCAAATCGGCAACAGGAGGTGCTAGCCTAAAAGAATAGCCAAATAAAGGAGAAAACAAATCATGTCAAGAACAAATATGAGTCAAATGACTGGGAATACAAATCATATCACAATAATAACCCTGAATGTTAATGGCCTGAATTCATCAATCAAAAGACACAGACTGGCAGATTGGATTAAAAAGAAATTCCAACAATATGCTGCCTGCAAGAGACTCATCTCATAGAAAGAGACACCCATAGACTAAAGGTGAAAGGATGGGGAAAAACATACCATGCACATGGACACAGCAAAAAAGCTGGAGTATCCATCCTCATTTCAGATAATGTGGACTTCAAACCAAAACTAGTCAGAAGGGATAAAGAAGGACATTACATGCTGCTTAAGGGAAGCATAAATCAGCAAGACATAACAATCATAAATATCTATGCCCCGAACATTGGCTCATCCACGTACGTCAAAAAAATCCTTCTCAATTCCAGAAATCAAATAGACCACACACAATAATACTAGGCGATTTTAACACACCTCTCTCACCACTGGATAGATCGTTCAAACAAAAATTGAATAAAGAAACTATAGATCTCAACAACACAATCAACACCTTAGACTTAACGGACATATATAGAATATACCATCCGACAAAGAACGAATACACTTTCTTCTCAGCAGCACATGGATCCTTCTCTACAATAGACCATATTTTATGCCGCAAAGCTACTGTTAGCAAATACAAGAAGATAGAGATACTACCTTGTACTCTATCAGATCATAATGGATAGAAATTAGAAATAAATGACAGAATAAAAAACAGAAACTTCTCCAATACCTGGAGATTAAAAAATACACTATTATATGATGAATGGATAACAGAAGACATCAGGAGGGAAATAAAAAAATTCTTAGAAGTAAACGAGAACAAAGACACATCATATCAAAATCTCTGGGACACTATGAAAGCAGTACTTAGAGGAAGATTTATTTCATGGGGCGCATTCAAAAAAAGAAGTAGAGATCAACAATTAAACGACTTAACACTACAGCTCAAAGCACTAGAAAAAGAAGAGCAGACCAATACCAAAAGTAGTAGAAGAAAGGAAATAGTTAAAATCAGAGCTGAAATCAACGAAATTGAAACAAAAGAAACAATTGGAAAAATTAACAAAATAAATAGTTGGTTCTTTGAAAAAATAAATAAAATTTATAAATCCTTAGCCACACTAACAAAGAGAAAGAGGGAGAAAACTCAAATTACTAAAATTCGGAATGAACAAGGAAACATCACAACAGACATGAGTGAAATACAAAACATAATTAGAAGCTATTTCGAAAATCTATACTCCAAAACAGAAAACCTCGAAGACATCAACAAATTTCTAGAGTCATATGAATTACCTAAACTGAACGAGGAGGACATACACAACTTAAATAAACCAATTTCAAGTAATGAAATAGAAGAGGTCATCAAAAGCCTACCAACAAAGAAAAGTCCGGGACCAGATAGGTTCTCAGTCGAGTTCTACAAAACCTTTAAAGAAGAGCTCATTGCAATACTCCTCAAAGTATTCCATGAAATGGAAGAGAAGGGAACCCTCCCAAACTCAATCTTTGAAGCCAATATCACCCTGATACCTAAACCAGACAGAGACACATCGAGGAAAGAAAATTTCAGACCAATATCTTTAATGAACATCAACACAAAAATTCTCAACAAAATTTTAGCAAATTGCATACAAATATATATTAAAAAAATAGTGCACCACAATCAAGTGGGTTTTATTCCAGGGATGCAAGATTGGTCCAACATTCAGAAATCAATAAATGTCATTCACCATATCAACAGACTTAAAGTTAAGAATCACATGATTATTTCAGTAGATGCAGAAAAAGTATTCGATAAAATACAGCATCACTTCATGCTCAAAACACTAGAAAAAATTGGGGTAGTGGGAACATTCCTTAACATTATAAAGGCCATCTACGCTAAGCCCATGGCCAATATCATTCTAAATGGTGAAAAACTGAAAGCGTTCCCCCTAAAAACTGGAACAAGGCAGGGATGCCCTCTTTCACCACTTATATTCAACATCGTCCTTGAGACTCTAGCTAGAGCAATTAGACAAACCAAAGAAATTAAAGGGATACGAATAGGAAAAGAAGAACTCAAACTATCCCTGTTCGCTGATGACATGATTATATATTTCGAGGAACCTGGAAATTCCACCAGAAAAGTTTTAGAACTCATAAGTGAATTCAGTAAAGTAGCAGGTTACAAGATCAATGCTCATAAATCCAATTCATTTTTATACATAAGTGATGAATCTTCAGAAAGAGAAATTAGGAAAACTACCCCATTCACAATAGCATCGAAAAAAATAAAATACTTGGGAATCAATCTCACAAAAGAGGTGAAAGACCTCTACAATGAGAACTACAGAACACTAAAGAAAGAAATTAAAGAAAACCTTATAAGTTGGAAAGATCTCCCATGTTCCTGGATAGGTAAAATTAATATTGTCAAAATGGCTATATTACCTAAAGTGCTATACATATTCAAAGCAATTCCAATTAAAAATCCCAATGATGTACCTTGCATAAATAGAGCAAGCAATTATGAAATTCATCTGGAAGAATAAAAAACCTAGAATAGCTAAAGCAATCCTCAGTAGCAAGAGCGAAGCAGGGGGTATTGCAATACCAGATCTTCAACTCTACTATAAAGCAATAGTAACAAAAACGGCATGGTATTGGTACCAAAATAGACAGGTAGATCAACGGTACAGAATAGAGGACATGGACACAAAATCAAATAAATACAATTTTCTCAAACTAGACAAAGGTTCCAAAAATATGCAATGGAGAAAGGATAGCCTCTTCAACAAATTTTGCTGGGAAAACTGGAAAACCATATGCAATAGAATGAAATTAAACCCCTATCTCTCACCCTGCACAAAAATCAACTCAAAATGGATCAAGGACCTCGGAATCAGACCAGAGACCCTGCATCTTATAGAGGAAAAAGTGGGTCCAAATCTTCAACTTGTTGACTTAGGCTCAGACTTCCTTAACAGGACTCCCATAGCACAAGAAATAAAAACAAGAATCAAAATCTGGAATAGATTCAAACTAAAAAGCTTTCTCTCAGCAAAGGAAACTATCAGCAATGTGAAGAAAGAGCCTACAGAGTGGGAGAATATCTTTGTCCACCATACTTCAGATAGAGCGCTAATTTTCAGAATCTATAAAGAACAAAAATTCTACACCAAGAATACAAATAATCCAATCAACAAATGGGCTAAGGAAATGAACAGACACTTCACAGAAGAAGATGTACAAGCAATCAACAGATATATGAAAAAATGTTCAACATCCCTAGTAATAAGGGAAATCCAAATCAAAACCACCCAAGATTTCATCTCACCCCAATTAGAATGGCGATTATCAAGAATACAAGCAACAATAGGTGTTGGCGAGGATGTGGTGAAAAAGAAACACTCATACATTGCTGGTGGGGTTGCAAATTAATGCAGTCACTCTGGAAAGCACTGTGGAGATTCCTCAGAAATCTTGGAATGGAACCACCATTTGACCCAGCTACCCCACTCCTTGGCCTATACCCAAAGGACTTAAAATCAGCATACTACAGAGATACAGCCACATCAATGTTCATTGCTGCTCAGTTCACCATAGCCAGCTTGTGGAACCAACCTAGATGCCCTTCAGTTGATGAATGGATAAAGAAACTGTGGCATATATATATATATATACAATGGAATATTACTCCGCAATGAAGAATGATAAAATTATGGCATTTGCAGGCAAATGGATGAAATTGGAGAATATCATGCTAAGTGAGATAAACCAATCTCAAAAAACTAAAGGACGAATGATCTCGCTGATAAGCAGATGAGGACATATAATGGGGGGTGGGAGGGTTTAGCATTAGGTTTAGGGTTAGGTTTAGGGTTAGGGATGAGGAGAGTGTTAAGAATAAAGGAAAGAAGGACTGTATAGAGGGAAAAGAGTGGTGGGAGGTGTGGGGGGAAGGGAAAAAAATAATCAAACATCATTGCCCTATGTAAACGTATGATTACACAAATGGTATGCCTTGACTCTATGTACAAATAGAGAAACAACATGTATCCCATTTGTATACAATAATAATAATAAAAAAATGCACACACAAAAAAATGACATCTATTTAAAACCAACTTTATTTCTTGAGCATAGTTGGAAACATTTTAATTGCAGACAACTCACCTCTTACCTTTGTCCACATGCTACAATTTACCACTCAACTTTCAATCAAGAAAATAGAAAGAAATATCCTTATTTCAGTGGAGACAACTGAATACAAGCAGTTGGTTCGATTTAGTGGTCAACAAGGCAAAAAGGGAGAATGTGGCAATAGACAAAATAACTGAATGAATCCTCTAAAACAGTAAGGGCACAGGGGTAGGGAGGGAGTAGTGAAATACACCAAATTTTCATGGTAGTGAAATTCAGTGACAGTGCATGAATGTGTGTAAGCTCGGACAGAGGTAACTGAAGAACGGACAGACCAGACGTAATCAAAAAGAACTTTATTGGGATGGCTTTCGGTGGAGGATCACCGGTTCACCAGAGTGAGGCCTGGATAATTTGCATGTGACCCCAACTGGGCATCGCTGTTATAGACTGGGGTGGGCAGGGTGAAGCTTGAGGACCTTGTGCCCTCCTGGGATTAGCTGGGGACTCCACTGACCATCAGGCAATTGCGAGGCAACATTAGGGTTGATCTGTCAGCTCCTGATTGTTGTTCCCCGGCATGCAGGCTACACTGATCCTTGGTGCATGCCTGAGCTGCCTGATGCCCTGCCCCATCCAGCCTCCTCAGACCACCCTGACACTGTGCAACAACAAAATCAGGTGGAAAACACAGTCATCATTTAAGAGACCCTGCTCAGCATCAAATATAACTATAGAAGATTGAGATTAAAGCATCAAAACAATAATATAAAACCAGTAAAATGACAACCTATATGGCATTGCAGAACAAGGCATTTCAAGAAGATATTTGAAGAAAACCACCTTGTCTGATGCTAAAATAAGCTCCTTTCCAACCCCTTTGAATCTGGTCCCTTTAGGAACCAGCATCTGAACTTTCCTTAAAGTATTTTGAAATTCTAATAATGAGTCAGACTCACGTAAATCAGAATCTCTGGTGGTAGGACACAAGCATCAGTTGTTTAACCTCCCAAGGTAATTTCTATAAAATTCAATATGGAGCACAATTCGTATGGCCCCTAGATATAACATGCCTAAATAGATATCTTACATTCACTTTTATAAGAAAGTGCACATGACCTTCAAGATGATGTAACTTTTATCTCTATATAAAAAATAGTTCAGTATTTCACCTGGAGGCTAGGGTCCTTGCTCAGAAATAACAGAAGATACTTGGGTTTATTGATTTTATTATGAGGTTTACAATTAAAAATGATTCCAGAATACTGAGCAATAGAATTAAACACAAACCAAAGGAAATAATATTCAGATATGAACCACAGAGTGGAATGAAAGCCATGGAACCACAAAAATAATGATTTAAAGAGGCAGGATATGATGGTCTCAATGACTGATGGTTCTGAACCATATTAGAGCAAGGATGTATGACAAAATGACATTAGAATGTTCTGCTGTGGAAACTTTTCAGGGCGTTTTTAATGTCCCTGTTCCTCAGACTATAGATGAAAGGATTCAGCACAGGAGTGACCACAGTGTACATCACTGAGGACACTACCTCCTTCTTGGAAGAAGGTGACTTGGCTGAACCAAGGTACACTGCGAGACCTGTTGTGTAAAATAAGCCAACAATGGACAGGTGAGACCCACAGGTGGAGAAGGCTTTAAACTTCCCACCTGTGGATGGGATTCTTAGAACAGAGGAAACAATTTTATAGTAAGAGAAGAGAATACCTGAAATGGGGAAAAACCCAAACACGACATCAGTAAAATACATGACTATATTATTGGTGAAGGTGTCAAAACAGATAAGATGAAGAAGTTGAGATGGGTCACAGAAGAAATCAGAAATTTCCACATTCTTATGATAGATAAATTGTAAAGTAATCAAATTGTGGAGCTGAGAGTCCAAAATGCTAAACAAAAAAGACACAAAAACCAAGACTCCACAGACATGAGGGTTCATCATGACTGGATACTGCAGGGGGTGACAGATGGCCACAAATCTGTCATAGGCCATCACACTGAGAAGCAGACTATCCATACACACAAAAATGCTAAAAAGAGACATCTGAGTCAGGCAGCCCACATAGGAGATGGCTCTGCTGTGAATTTGGATGTTCATGAGCATTTTGGGAACTGTGGTGGAAATGAAGCAGATGTCAACCAAGGACAGGTTGGATAGGAAGAAGTACATGGGGGTGTGGAGGTGGGAGTCAGAGCTGACAGCCAGGAGGATGAGCAGGTTTCCAAGCACTGTGACCAGGTACATGGACAGGAACAGTCCAAAGAGGATGGGCTGCAGGTCTGGATCCTCTGAGAGTCCCAGGAGATGGAATTCTGAGGCACTTGTTAGATTTTGTTCCACTATACTCATTAGAAATCCTTTCAAAAAGAAAAGGCAACGGGGGAAAGGAAATAAATAAGCAAGTGTCCTGTGCTCTGTGTGTGTTTTTAATTTATGCACTCACAATTAACATATGCACAATTGAGTTCTGTACACCTTTACCAGTATTTCTCAAAATAACAATCTCAAATTTCTTAGGACTCTTTCATTATTGATTTCTGTATTATTCCCTTTCTTCTATACACACCTACTTTAGAAACAATCAACTCCAGTTTTAAAACACTAAGAACATTATATATAACAGGTCCATTATCTTTGTAAAATAGAAAAAAAATTCTTCTTTAAGAAAAAAGTCTTTTTCAATAAAGCAAATTTAAAAATAATCAAATATACCTTTATGTTATTCTATCGTGAAGGTATAAATTACCATGAGTTAAGATTATATATGAATACAGCTATAACTGCAACAACTACATTATCTAAATACTAAAACACTAAGCCAATGACTCATAATCAGAAAAGAATGTTAATGTTATATGTCAGTTATCTTCTAGGCCACATTAATCAGGTTTCTGTTTTTGTTAACAAAGTATATGACATAGGCAATTTAAAGGAGGAGAAGTTTTGTTTTGGTTCACCGTTTCCGAGGTTTCAGTTCATGGCTGAATGGCTTCATTGCTTTGAGCCCGAGATGAGAAATAACATCATGGTGGAAGGATATAGCTGACCATATCTGTAATGCTTGTGACAGTCACAAAGCAGGGTGTGTGGGGGGGGACTAGAGACAAATTATAGTCCCCAAAGTCACCCATACAGTGACCTACTTCCTTCAAATGTGCCTCACCTGCATACAGTGTAGTTATTCAAATTATTAATGTGTTAAATGGATTAACCCACTGATGAAGTTAGTGTACTCATGATCTAATTCCAAAAATATCATCTCTGAACTTTGGTTCATTAGGGACCAAGTTTGCAACTTATGAGTTTTGAGGGGGACATTCCAGGACCAAACCATGACAGTGAATTTGGTTTCCAAAGCTCATTCCCAACATACAATGCAAATTCAGTCCATCCCAAAGAGTCACCATAATCAACAGTTTCAGCATTGCTCAAAAGTCCAAATCTAAAGTCTTCTCTGAGACTCCAGGCAAACACTTATCTGTGAATCTCTGTCAACATCAAAATTCAAATTATATGCATCCAATGCACAGTGTCACGAAGTAAATATTCTGATTCTAAAAAGGAGATCGAGAGAAAGGATGGGGACCAAAGTTAGATAGAAAATCAGGTGGGTGAATGTTAAATCCGAGAGCCAGATGTCCAGCATCAAGGGATCAAGGTGCTGAGATGTGGGCCTGAAAGGGCCTGGGCATCCCTGAACCTATTGCCTTGCCAGTTGCTGCCCACGTGACCTCTTTCCTGGGTCAGAACTGTGTGTGGTTTCAGACTCCCTGGGCAGATATCCCTTGTTCTTGGCATCTCTCACTTCTTGGGGTCTCCATTGAAGTTTAGGCTTCACTTTCATAGCTTTACACATCACCCTTTCTGAGGCAGCTCCAAGGGACTTGGCCCTGAGACACGCTTTAGGGCTTTCTTTAAAATCTTGTTGGAGGACTCCATGACCCTTTAACTCTTGCATTCTTCATGCCTGAAAAATTGGCACCACATGAACAAAGACAAGTTCTGCCACTAGCAGCAGCAGTAGCCAGCCACCTTAGACTACAGTGGTAGTCACCTCTGAATTCCTTGGTGTCTGAGCATGGTGGAATGAATCCTGGGTAACTTAGGTTGTTTTTGTCAGGTGTTTTGGTCACAGAGATGAAAACTGACTAACAGGAAATTGGAAGTGAGAACAGGGGTCATTGCTGTGACTGCACCTGACCATATGGTTCAGAAGCCTCTAGAATGGGTTTGCTGGAGGCATTGAGAAAACACGGACATACAGACTAGAGAAACCTTAGCGGGTTATAAGCAGAGCCAAATGGACAATTCTGTTGTAAATTCAGAAGAACAGAATGCTGATAGGAATGCCGACAGTGAAGACTGCTAGTGGCATCTGAGACAGGAATAAGGGACGCATTGGAACTTGAACCTGGAAGCAATTCAGGTTTGCTCTTTTGTCCCTTCACTCTACAATTTCATTTTTAAAACATGAAAAATAGAAAAGTACAGTAACAATGTCAAAATAAAGGGATTTTTTTCTCATCTTTAAAATGGATAAAATAATTACCTACCTGAGGGGGTTGCTGTAAGAACCTTTCTCAAATAATCTTTGAACCTGTGGAGAATTTTGTTTATAAGTCTCATTTATAGATATTTATTGGTGAATATTTTAAAATAGCCAGATACCTTGATCTCAGACCAAAAGCAATTTAATACAAATATCTGCATGTGGAGTTCATGGTGGCCTTCTTTAATGCCAGGGTGGAAAACCATTACATTATATTATTTCTTGAGATTTAGAAAATGGGCAATAAATATTGTCTATTGTTACTAATGATAATATTATCATTAGTATCATTAATATCTATATTAAATATGAAGGTTTAATCATGTTTGTTTCATAGATATTGTTTCATAGAGATTTCAGTTATTACCATTGAAATGTGAGTTCTTTTTATCTACATGATTTCATTCTCCTGAATGCCTGTCCTGCAAAGGCAGCCCCTGCCAGGAATTTGTGGAGTAGACACACTGCCTTTGTTTCCAAGTCAGTATCTGTTTATGTATTGATACACAATTTTTCTTAAAAGCTTCTCTAAAAACACCTAAAGCTCATTAAGTAGCATACAACATAAAAGCCATTGCCCATGAAGTGTGCTAGTTTACATCCATGTATGGTTTAAGTGTCTCTGTGAAGGATGTACGGTGACTTCAAATGCGTTTCCTGATGCACAGCACAACTGTCAATCCTTTAAAAATAAGTGTGCCTCCTTCCATATTCCATAAGTGAGGACTTCCAGATATGTGTGTGGAAGGTCATTGTTTGACTTCCAACAATTGGTGCCTTTGATTTTTAACATTTATTACCTAAATTTGTTTAACCAGAAAAATAAGTCCTTATCAGTAATCCTCTTATTTTTAAGATATATCATTCAAATATCCCTGAATTCTGTTCAGGAATAATCCTTCCAATAAACCTCACGAAGCATTTCACTTTGTGTAACCAATGATACTTCCATTCACTCCAGTAAAGGAGAAGCTGCCCTGAGATGAAGCTCGAGAAATCAATGATTTAGTTAGATAACATTTCCTGCTACTATATGCAGGTCTATGTGTGGAGACCTCTCCACCTCTCTGAGCTTACAGAGTTTAATGGAAATAGAATAACACCCATCTCACATCGTGTGTGAAAGCCAAGAGAACTTTGGAGCTTCCTAAATATTTGGTCATTGTGTTTTTTACACAATAAAGAATTCCAAGTAAAGAATTCCATCATGAAGAACATACTGACTTTTGACTTTTTTGAAATATACAGTTGTCAAAGGACCCTGGAACTTGGAATGATGGGGAAAAAAGTAGTCATTTCAGCCTGAACAGTAAAAGAACCTGTCCTTTCTATTTCTGCCTTGTTTCCTTTCTTTATGCCTGTAAAAATTTCTGCCATGATCTTTTAAAGATTGAATGCCGTAAATGATGTCGAATGAAAAAAGGGCCGTGGATCTACACCATGGACGAACACAAGACAGGGTTTTAACTTTTCTTTCTGTGAGACATTTCTGAAAGGTCTGAATGTGCAGACAGGACAACACCAAATGTGTTGGAACAAAGTGTCCAAGTTTTGCAAGCCAAAGAAGGGTCGATTCAATGTTTAACAGATCTATGATGCCTCCTCTGTGCCAACCAAAGTCCAGCTCTAGAGAACCAGAAATTAAAGAAAGTGAGAAATTCTCCTCCAAATGCACACCATACACATCTACAGGGACAAAAATCAACTGTCCCATCTACAAGTAGGAAAATGGTAACTTCAGGCTACAAGATATTTTTTTGAGTGTTGGGAAGATAAACCTTATCAATAATAATAATAATAATAGTGATAATAAGTCTAGCCACATTTTATATTGTCATTTTAAACAAATTCATTACATATTCATTACATGGGGGCATCTATTTAATGTTTAATCCTTACTCACTGCAGCTGTATCATCTAGAAACAAATACAAATGGTAATGCTGATTCTCATAGACACTACAAACCTGCTCTATGTCACAGAAATAATAAATGGAGCTGAGAAACTCCTAGATTAAATTGTCAGACTCTGGATTCAATCCCTGAAAAAAATTATGGGGAGTAAGACAAATGAAAGTTTTAAAGCAGAGGAAACAGAGCTCTTCACCACTGGTACACATGAGGAATATTTATAAGCCTCTTCTGGGTTTTATGATTAGAAATGAAGTCGAGGCCTGACATTATGTCTCCTTTGCAGATTTGGTGGGCTGATTGTAGATGCAGATGAGAAAGTAGACACTTTCAAGCTTACCCTGGAGTGGAGCAGGGAGAGAAATGAGTCATTGTTATATTACGTGCTGAACTTCAGAATATGTGGAAGGAAATGAGAGGGAGGTGGGGTATGAAATATCATGGAATGAGACAGACATCATTATCCTATGTACACGTATGACCACACGAATGGTATGAATCTACATCGTGCACTGCAGTCTGTGAAAAATAAAAAAATAAATAATTACCTGCTGGATTATTGTGAGCCTACAATTTCTGTAGTCTTGGCCTATGACCTCTAACTGTCCTTACTGTAGTGAATTTTCTGGTGCCAACCACTATTGTCCCATGTCATCTACCAAGAAGAGCACAGTGAGCACAAGGTCTCCCTGGAATGACAAGGAAGAGAAATGACTGGTTGTGTTGTGAAGGAAACATCTTTCCAGAGTCCTCCTTGTCTGAAGCCCTGTGTCTGTAATTGGAGAGCCCAGTTCAAACACAGCATCACCCTTCTACCCCAAAACCTAGTAGAAGTCACATAAAAATTTGGTCTTTCATTTTCTCTAAAATAATAATAATTTAGGCCTCAAATAACTGCAGCATGATAAAATACATGAAATAAAGCAAATGGCACTGAGTATTTAGGAAGCCCACAATAAGGGGTGAGGATGTTATGGTTGGTGTCATCTTGTTCTCCATACTTTTTATGACCTGAATAACCCTTTAATGCACTTAAGAAATAGTTTAGGGGTCCCATTTTCTTCTAATTTATGCAAGATACCACTTAGAAATAGACTAGATTGGGTGAAAAGCAAATTCTGAATAAGATTTCTGGTCCCCCTACCAGAACCGGAAGCATAAACTTCACAGTTCTCCTGGGGGAAACTTTGCATATTCGTACCCTACTATCTGGCCACCCAACCTTCATGTTTGTGCTTATGGTGATTAAAAAATATGTCCAAGAGTCCTTCTCATACACAGGCTCCCTCTATACTTACTGGGTTGTGCTGTTTCTCTGGTGGGTCAAAACCAAGGAGTGTAAATCCAAAGGCCCTCATTTGTCTGGTACCCAGCATATACTCAGGTCATCTTTAGGACTAATAAGAAGACAGTGTCAGATAGGAGCTTCCTGATGCACCTTCCAGATGCATGAACAGGGGTGGAGCACACTATGCTAGAACCATCAAACTGAAGGACTAGAGGAGGGTTGGCTAGGTTTTGACTTTTATTCAAACTTGAAGGCACAATGCCCAGAGTTCACAATTATCCCTATTGGTCCACGTGACCCAAATCTCTGAGGACTTCCTAACACTAATACATGAAGAAGACAAAGAGAAAATTAATGTCCACATTTTTATTAAGGTAATAGATACATAACAAAAAAATGAGCATTTTAACTACATTAAATACAAACTTCAGTGAAATTAACAACCTTCATGTTTTTGTGACACTGTGACCATCATGCATCTTCAGAACATTTTCATCTTCCCAAACTAACAATTTGTACCCATTTAAAAAATTTCTAATTCACTCTACTCACAACACTTCCAACCAAAATTGGGTGAAACATGACCATGAATACAAGTTACTGAATTACCTACAAGTGTGACTAAAGGGACGATTCACAGACCTATATTTGAAATGGATGCCACAGTTCCTCACATTGGGCTAAGCCGCTGTAGACCCTACCTGGGCCACTTCCAATGTTCTCCTTTCACAGTTGGAGATGAAAGGATTCAGCACAGGGGTGATCGTGGTGTACATCACTGAAGGAACAGCAACATTTCTGGGAAAATACAATACAGCTGAACTAAGACACATGCCAAATTTCATTTGATAAAATCAACAAAAAACTGCAGATAAGATACACAGGTCGAAAAATCTTTACAATTTTCACCTAGTGACATGATTATAATGGAAGAAGTAAATTTACTCTAAGATAAATGGATCTCCATAACGGGAAATAAGAAAACAAATATAGCAAAACCAAAGTATGCAATCATGTTATTTTGGAAGCCATCAGACCAGGTGAAATTAAGAATTTCAAAAGACTGACATAAAATATTGAAATATTCGCATCCTTGGCATAGTTAAATTTCAAAGCAAATGAATTGTTCAGCTAGAATTACAAAACACTAACCTAAAAAAAGACAAAAGTTAAGAAGTGAATGAGATGAGAGTTCACGATGGCTGGGTGATAACGGGGGTGAATGCCACAGGTCGCATGCATACACAAATGAGAAGAAAAGCCACCTATGTCAGGAGGCTTATGTAGGTCACAACTCTACTTTGAGTTTGGATGTCCACAATCATCTTTAGGACTGTGGTGAAAATGAATTATATGTCAGGCAGGGACAGTTTGGAGAGAAAGATATACAAGGGGCTCTTTAGGGCAGATTCTAAGGTGTCTGCAGGTCCCCAAACCCTGTGACCAGGTGCATGGATATGAACAGTCCAAAGTGCACAGGCTGCAGTTCTGGACCATCTGAGATGGAATTCTGAGACACGAGTTAGGTGTCCTGGTTCTGCCTTGCATCATTAACATATTTGTTTCATTCATCACACACCAAAACCAAGTTGACTTCGCTCCAGGGATGTTTCAACATACACAAATCAAAATATATAATACAGCACAAAAATAATCAAGGATAAAAATTACATGGTTATCTCTACAGATAGAGGGAAACCTTTGATAGAATTCAATCTCCTTTTGTGACAAAAGCCCTGAATGAACTGGTATGGAAAGTTCAGATCTAAACATAATAAAGACTGTGCTTGATAAACCCGTAACCAGCATACATGGGAAAAAGTGAAAACATGTCTTCTAAGATCAAGAATAAGACAGAGGTGTCCACGGTCACTGCTCCTACTATGTTAAAACAAATTTCAGTAAGGGCAATTCCACAAAAGACATAAATAAAAGGCAAATAAGAATGAGGGGGGAAAATTAATGTGTTTGCTATTGTTCAATATGTAGAAAATCTTAAAGTCTCCACCAAAAGACTCTCTGAACTGAGAAATTCAGTAAAGTGCCCGCGTACAACAGCACCTCACAAAAATAGTAGCTTTTCTCTACACCAATAACAAAATCACTGAGAAAGGAAAGCAATCCTATTCACAATAGCCTCAAAAATTTACAATATCTATGAATAAGTCTTATTACAGATACGAAAGAACTTATTATGAAAATTGCAAAATGCTGAAGAAAGAAATAGAAATAGAACAACAAATGTTCTGAAAGTATACAACAGGAAAAGGGCAGCCTTCTCAAGGAGTGGTACTGGGAAAAACTGGATAGCCACAAAATGACCCCTACTTTTGAAATTTTGAAACTATTAGAAGACAAAAAGATACACTACAAATATTGGCATAGGTAATGATTTCCTGGACAGAATTCTAGTAACTCAGGAATCAAAAGCAAGAATTGACCAATGAAATTAAAAAGCTTTTGTACAACTAATGAACCAAACAAAAAAGTGAAGAGGCAACATTTAGGGGTAGAAATCTTTGACAACTATGTATATGACAGAGGATTCATATACAGAGCATATAAAAGACTCAAAATCTTAACAACCACAACAAAGTAAGTGATCCAAAAAAATGGACAAATTATTTAAACAGATATTTCTCAAAATAAATATATACCAATGAATGGAGAATGTTTTAGCCATAAAGAAAAATAAAAATCTTAGCTTTTGCAGAAAAATGTGTGCAACTAGAGGTCATCATGATAGGCAAAATGAGTCATACACAAAAAGATGAGTACTGCATGTTTTCCTTCATATGACAAAGCAATAAAAAATATGACCTGAAGGTAAAAGAGGGACCTAAAGATGGGTCAGGAAAAGGCAGAGAGAGAGGAAAAGGAGAGAAAATAGAAAGGAGAGTGGACAGGGTCAATACATGACACATGGATGTGTGAAAAAGTCATGGTGAAACCAATGAGATAGGTCAGTGATATGATAGAAAGATGATGGAAGGAAGGAAGGAAGGGAGAGAGGGAGAAAGAGAAAGAAAGAAAGAAGAAAGAAAGAAAGAAAGAAAGAAAGAAAGAAAGAAAGAAAGAAAGAAAGAAAGAAAGAAAAGAAAGGAGCAGGAAGAGAGAGAGAAAGAAGTGGGGCTTATTGGATGGAGTAAGTCATCACTGGCAGCATGAACCCTGAACAGTGCATCTTCGCTGGCCTCTTTCCCTCCCTCGTCTTTGCTTGCTACTGGTATCGTTGAGTTGAGCCCATGTTCCTTCCATCATCTCTCTGCCATGATGCTCTGCCTCATCACCACCCCAGAAACAACAGAAGATCCCACTGATCATGGTTATGGTTTAGGTACAAGGTGCCCCTCAAAAGTTGATGAACGAGACTGAAAGAATTTTCAGAAATGAAAGGATTAGATTATGAGAGCTGTGAACTAATCAGTGGATTAATTCACTGATATGGATTACTTGGTGGTAACTATAGGCAGGTAAGTTGTGACTGGAGGTCCCTGGGGGTGTGCCTTCAGAATTTATATTTTATCTCTGGTGAGTGGAGTTCTTTCTCTACTCCCTGGTTGCCAGTTTCTGAGCTGTTTTCCTCTGCCATGCCCTTCTGCCACCTGGCCCATAGCTATGGAGTCAGCCATCCAAGAACTGAACCTCTGAAATCATGAGCCAAACTCACCATCCGCTACTCTGCCCTGTTATTGTCATAGCGATGCAAAGCTGACTAAAACAACCATGGACGAAACCTCTGAAAAGGCAAACCAAGATCAATGATCCCTCCGTGAAATTGTTTTCTCAATACTTCATCCTGACCACATAAAGCTGACCAACACACACACATATACACAGATAAGCACACACGGAGACTGCTGGGTACTTCTCTGATTTTCTCTATCCCTACTTCTTTATTAAAATTAACAGGTGCTTCAGAACTCTCATGGTCTCTAAGTAGGTCTTGAACTGCAGCCTATCCTTTTCAGATTAATCCTGAGGACGTACCTGCTCACTGGGGTTGGAAATGTTTCCATCACTCCGCCTGTCACATGAGAGTTCCACCTTCACATACCTATGATTTTCTTTCTATCCTTGGCTGACATCTATTGCATCCTTCCCATGGTCCAGATTTAATGTGCACACCCCATCTTAGAACAGAACATGTAATTCTGCTGCCTGACACAGAGGTCTCTCTTTATCTTTCCTTGGATATACGTAAGCTGCTTCTCAGTGTGATGGCCAAAGACCTTTCTACAGTCTTCTGTAATCCTCTCAAGCACCCTGTCATTGTGAACCCTCACCTCTGTGACTTCTTAGTGTCAATGTTGTTTTCGGATAGCGTTTTGAACTCACTACTGGGTCATTTTATTTCCTTCCAATATCCCACCTAAAGATTGTAGAACTTGCTAGTTTTGTCTTGACTGTCCTCAGTTTCTTAATCTAACCTATACAGATATGTTACCAATAATACTGTGACTTTTTATGCTGCAGCTACCTCTGGATTTCTTTTTCTCTTAGGGATTCTTTTCTCTTACTATAAAACATTTTTCTCTATTTTGAGAATACCATCATCAGGTGGAAAGTATAAAACCTTCCTCTTCTGTGGATCTCACAGGTCACTTACTATTTGCATGGAACAGACTTTCAAGTGTACCTTGCTTCAGATATCTCACATTCTCCCAGAAATAAGTAGCAGTCAGTGATGTAAACAGATGTCACCCCTATGCTGAATCTCATAATCTAAAGTCTGAGGAATAGGAACATTAAAAAAACCCTCAAGAGATTCACAGCAGGACAGTCTAATCTGTCCTGGAATCTATTTGAAATATAGGTTGGCAAAGGAAACCAACCTAAACATCTATAGCTATAAATCCTGCTCCTTGGTGACCATATATTTGTATTTTGAGATATGTAGTTCCTACCATGTTTCATCATAGAATGGAGGTAGTCCTGTGTCATGGAGATTCTTTTTTGATCTTATTGATTTGGGGTTCTGAGTGCCTTTTGTATCTTGATGTTCTTCTCATTTGAAAGGTGTGAACATTTTACTGTTATTTCCCTGCAGAGGCTATCATTTTCATTAGACTGCATCCAACACTCCTCCTGAATTCCAGTGATTTTTAAATTTGATCTCTTAATGCCGTCCCATATTTCTTGTGTATTCTGATCACAGTTGCGTATTTTCTTTTCTTTGATACTTTCTGAATGTTCAAAGCTGGCCACTTTGTCTTCAGCATAATCTACTCTGTTAGGGAGATTTCCAACTGAACATTTTATTTGATTTATTGTGTCTTTCATTTCCAAGATTTCTGTTTATATATTTTTCAATATCTCTATCTCCTCATTGGTTTTTCTCAATCATATTCTGTACTGACTTCCTTAATTCATTCAGTTGTTTTTCTCTCTTGTAATTCATTGATTATTTTTATAATCATTCTTTTGAATTATTTATCTGGAATTTCATCCACTTAAATATGTTGGGGATGAATTGCTGGGGAATTATGACCTTTAATAGTTACCATCTTATTTTTTTCATAATTCTTATATTTTTGCATTGGGTTTTATGCACATTGGAATATATTTCTCTGCTATTCTTATGTGTGGATCTTTTTACTGCATTCTAAAATGACCTAGAGTGATCTCGATTTGCTTTCTATAATGACCTACAGTGATCTCGATTAAGACACCTTTGTAGTGTGATATTCATAGTCTTTGTGTTAATTTTCTGTTTTTGCTGTAGCGGTAGACATCTATGAGTGCTATGTATGTGATATATATGTGATATATATATATCACATGCATACACCCACATACACCCTGGGGACATAATGGGTGCAGATGGGTCTATGGCAAATGCTTTCTTACACACACACACACACATGGTTGTGTGTGTGTGTGTGTGTGTGTGTGTGTGTGTGTGTATGTAGTGATTATCAGGAATTGGGGAGCATGAGCTTATTTGGGTCGGAGAGTGTAGAAGGAGGATGTTTAGGTAAGGATCCTTGCACACTGTGTGAATGTTTGTAAATGTCATACCAAATCCCATTCATACATACAATTAAAAAATGTTAATGAAAATACTTGAAATAAATGAATATTACACACAAATTTCTCACTGAATAGAGGAGACCATAGCCTTTAGGGACATTCATTTACTCCTTTTCTTTGTTACTGATAAGTAAGGAAGCCCTTAGAGATTTGGAGAACATGAACCAATTTGACTAATTATGAGCTCTGTGCGTGGAGCCCCCAAGGTCTTCTGACAGTTAATACTCAGCCTGTGCCTGTGGGTCTTCAGTGTGTGGCTCCAATCCAGTGGACTCCCTGACTGTAGCTCCTCTTCCCATTGTTGTTTGAATCAGGAAGCATCTATCAGCCACTGTGTTTATATCAATCCTGAGACTAGAGGCTGAGTCTTAAGTAGAGACTTGGCAGAAGAGGATGATTGGATACTCAGCTCCTGGTTATGACACAGCAGAGACCCAGCATTTTTCTGTAAGTACTAAGGAAGATGATGGGTGGAGGTGGGACTGTGGAAATGCTGCTTTGTCACCATCAGGACAAACAAAGAGTTTGTATAGCCAGGGGAGAAGACACCCATGTGGAAAAATTCAACTCTGCGGACAGTGAAGTTTGTGTTCTTGGTGGTGGTAGGGCCCCAGAAATCTCACTCAATGCTTTTTCTTTCCTCCTCAATAGCTCTACTTCCCTTAGACTGACCACCATCTCCATAATAGGAAAAATGGGTCCCCCACACTGTTCCACAAACAGTCCAAAAGATTAGGAAGGGGTGATAGGAATGAGGAAGAGGAAAACAGTAACTAAGACATCATGACCATTGGAGAAATGTTCCCTAGACACCAGGCACCGAGTTCTGTGTACTATACAGCTTATTGCATCTGCAGGTTTTTATCTTATCAGTGCCCACAGTGCTACTATTTTACACTTAAGAAAGGATATACCATGTTTTTAGGTAGGAGTGAGAGAGGTATGTTTTAACCTGTCACATTGCAGACACAAGGTGTCCTTCTTTGAAAACCCAGGCAGGGTGTCCCCTTGACAATCCAAACATTTTTAATTTCCTGTCATTCCAGAAAGAGACTCCTTGCTCACAGTGCTCTTCCTCGTTCCTGCTAGGTCACAGGACAGAGCCGTGGGTGACACCAGCCACCCACTGTGGGAAGCACAGACAGACCATGGGCAAAAACCACAAAAGAGCAGAAAATAATGGTTCAACACAGACCTGACACTGGCCCTGGTCCAGGAGATCCTGCAGCTCTCCACATCCTCCTGCAAACTTCTACTCAATCACTTAATATCAAGGGCAGGTGAAGTCAGGACTTGATATCATTCATACTCAGGAAACTGGAATAGCTTAAAATGTGCCCATAATTCTATGTGGCTAAATCCTCTATATGTCAAATGTCGGTTAGTTGGGAAACAATGAAAGTTGTAATGCGTCAGATTCAGAGACTACAAATTTAATTTTCACCTCTAGGTTCCTGTTTCTTTCTTAAACATAGTGCATCTTGTTAGTGTCACAAGCTCAATATTGTCATCTGAAGTTCTTTCTAGTTGAGACAACTGCAGTGATGATGGAGTAAATAGAGATTCTTTGTGTGGTGGGTAGGAGGTGAACACATAGGTAAGGGAAAATAACAGTTCAGATATTACTATTAATAATAATGGTAAGTTTGAGCATCACACCATTCAACTAAACTATCCATCAATCAGAAATGACATTTTCCTACTTCTATATGCTGTCAATTTGGAGAGGAATGAATCATTTATTTGTAATTCCCCAGAGTCTCTATACTGCTAAGCACACAAGGTGATTCAAAAATAAAAACATTTATAAATATTGAAGAAACTGTTTCTTGGTTCACAAATCCTGGACACAATCAGTGCAGCTTCAAACACCTTGGTGCTTTCCTGTCTGCACTCTCGCACTTTAGTGATGTTCCATAGGAAATAATGTTCCATAGAGTGGAGACAAGATAAAATAGCTCTGTTTGTATCCATGTCATGGGCACCCTGGGTCCTATAATCCTTTTAACCACATCTGCATGATCAATTATTCAAAAACATAGCACAGACTTCCTTGGGTATCAGAAATAAAGAAGGGGGCAGGTTGAGACTTACAGCTTGAGATGAGACCCAGGTAAGAGCTTCCTATCATCCAGAGTTCAGTAATCCTTAACACTGATATACCTCAACAGCTAGTTATTCCTAGGCTTTGAATTATGTACTTTGATAAGTAACCAAAATGATAAATACTTTTAGATTCAAACTTTCCTCAGAGCCACACATGAGTGGAGATTGCCATTATTCTCCCCCATCAATAAGAATCAAGTTCAGAAAGGAGGAGAGATTGACACATATTCTGCATAATATGGTCCATCAATGATTCAAGACTAAAATGTGGATTTCCTTTCTCCCATCCCAGGACACTGTCTTCTTCCACTGGAGCCCAGTGGAAATGGTTTCCTTAGGAGATAAATTTCTTAGTGATTTGCTATGCAAGCATGCTAATAGGACACCTGACAAGGATATTTTGAAGGTGTCCATTAATAAATAAGGGAATATATCAGTAATGCAGATTATATTGGGCAACAATGGAGGTGATTAGTGGTTAAACTAATAGATATGATTTGTTGGAAGTCAAAGAACAATTCTCTCTACCCAAATAGTGCATGGAAAATTTCCTAATGTGAGGAAAGAAATACAAGAATTTTAAAAGTATTGTCATATTAAAAAAAAAATAAACTTACAAATGAAGTCACACCCTCAGGTAACTCTGCATCAGTTAAAGCATTTGAACACAATGTATGTAAAATCACGTGTGAATGTAAACTAGGTTACAAAAAGTGCTGTGACATACTGAATAGATGAGCTTTAAGGCATCATTAGGTAAGTTTTTAATAAAAATTTTGTTTTGTAGATACATATATCAAAATAGAAATGGAAAGATCTATGGGAAAATCTATCCCCCAAATTCATGACAGAATTTGACTGTGGAACAAGTGAGCAGGAGAATGAAATCCTGCAGACACAAAGTATTCAAATTGCATGGGCCATGTTTCAATTCTCCACAGAAGTTCAGATCTGAAGCACATTACTAAATGTTTTGTTTTAATGATCGTAGTGAGTATTATTGGCTGTAATAGCATGAATCTTTAGTGGAATATTTTCTGAATGCCAGGAAATGTTATGTCAGTTGTTTTCAATACTAGTGTGGAAAAAAACCACGAAGAACTTCACATGTAGACATTATGATGGATTTAACTTGGTGTGAAGCTCAGGATACATATATACTTACATATCCACTGAGATACTGAGATAGAACAAGTCTACACAATTTAAAATGCTTCTGAAGCCCTTTAAGACAATTAAGCTTTAGATGGTTAATTATTATCCACATTTTACAGATGAGAAAAATTTCAGTGTGTTTATTTCCTGTACTTTTCATTCTTCAATTTTTCCCATGAAGTTATATGTGAGCTAACAAAATAAAGTCACAACATTGTCTTCATGCAGCTGAAGTAGGAGAAGTGCAGTCCACATATGAGGCAGGACTAACTTGAAAACCCATGAACTAGACATATGAAGACTCCAACTTTGCAAATTCCATTTAGAATTTTGGGTCATATGCTAGATGCTAAAGTCTTCAAATGAAAATAAAAGTTTATGATTATAAAAGGAATATAGCAGAATAAGCAGACCATTGTTAAATAGACTATCAAGAGAAAATTAAAAAACAAAAAAGCTGTCATTCTCAGATACCTTTCTGAGATATCATAGGGTTGAACAAAAATATAATGTCAAATTTTTTAAATTTTCATAAGTGAGTCTTATCATTACATTATTCATTACATTTATTCTTTAACCATTTGTGCCAAATGATGTCATATCATTATGTGCATTTAAATGCATCAAAATTGGATGATCAGCAAAGCCCAAGACAGGAATTTGTCTGACATAGTGTTTATAGTCATTTTAATGACAGGATTTTTTCCTCTCCTTAAAATAAGTTATCTTGACAGCTTCATGATTTCTTTTAATGATGATACTTTTCATATGGAAAGACTATTTCTTCCTCCCTTCTTTTATTATTTTTCATGGTGCTGGGGGTGGAACCCAGAGCCACTTGCCTGCTGGTCCCTCTCTTTTATTAGAAAAGTAGACTGTACAAAACAAGCCAGACTCAGGAAGATGAGGGTCACATGCTTTCTCACCTACATGGAAATTACAGAGAAAAAAGAAAAAAAGGTATTCATCAAAATAGGAGGGAGGACATTAAGGAAGAGGAAGGAACTTGGGGAAGGAGAAGAGGGAAGAGGTATTAGCTATGAGGGAGTAAAACTGATTAAATTGTTAAATGCATGCACAAATAGAACTCAATGAAACCTACAATTCCATATAAACAATATATACCCATAAAATTGTCTATACTAGACTTGTTGTGTGTAATGTCTTGGTCTCTAGCGCAACTCATTTAAAATGAGCACACAAGGCTATGAAACACAGATACCAATAATGCGAGAGTTCAGAGAAGATGCAGTTTGTCCAAGGAAATATTTCTGAAGGTGTATGGAATTCAAGAATGAGTACCTTGCTTGAGCTGGATGACTATTTATTGTTTCCTTTTTCTAACGCTTTTATTCCCAAAGGCGTCCAGGTAATATAGAAGGACCAAATCTAACACGTGTCTCAGAATTCCATCTCATTGGACTTTCAGAGGATCCAGACCTGCAACCTGTACTCTTTGGACTTTTTCTGTCCATGTACCTGGTCACAGTGCTTGGGAACCTGCTCATCATGCTGGCTGTCAGCTCAGACTCCCACTTCCACACCCCCATGTATTTCTTCCTCTCCAACCTGTCCTTCACTGTCATCTGTTTTATCTACTACAGTCCCAAAGATGATCATGGACATCCAGGCTCAGAGCACAGTCATTTCGTACATGGGCTGCCTGACACAGTTGTCTCTGTTTGCCACATTGGTCTGTATGGATGACATGCTTCTGACTGTGATGGCCTATGACCGGTTTGTGGCCATCTGTCACCCCCTGTGATATCCAGTCATTATGAACCCTCATCTCTGTGGCTTCTTAGTTTTGGTGTCTTTATTATTCAGCCTTTTCAACTCCCTGCTACACAATTTGATTATACTACAATTTACCTACTTAAAGGAGATGGAAATCACTAACTTCTTCTGTGACCTTTCTCAACTCCTCAATCTTGCCAGTTCTGATACCTTTACCATTAACATAGTCATTTATGTTGTAGGTGGCATATTTGGCTTTCTTCCCATCTCAGGGATCCTTTTCTCTTACTATAAAATTGTTTCCTCAATTCTGAGGATCCCATCCTCAGGGGGGAAGTACAAAGCCTTCTCCACCTGTGGGTCTCACCTCTCTTTGTTTGCTTATTTTATGGGACAGGCATTGTAGAGTACCTTGGCACAGCTGTATGTCATGCTCCCAGAAAGGGTGCATTGGCCTCAGTGATGTACACTGTGGTCAGTCCTATGATGAACCCCTTCATCTACAGCCTGAGGAACAGGGACATTAAAAGTTCCCTGTGGAGGCTGCACAGCAAGGCAGTCTAATCTTTTTTTTTTTTTTTTTTTTTCATTTTTTCTTATAGTATAGGTTCTAAACCAGGACACTCCTGTTACTGCATTCATATCAATACTACGTATCAAGTCAGAGCTTTGACTTGCCTCAAGCAGGGAAGGCTCATCATACCTTCAGTCCTTGGTAATGACTCAGCAGACACTCTGGATAACCACCTATGTGCTGATGAAGACAAGGATGGGAGGAGGAAGTGACACAGCACTTACTTATCATCATTAGAAGAAATGTGACAGTTGAGAACAATAGTGTGCAAATTTCAACTATGGGAGCTGTGAAGCTGGCTTCCCTTTTTTGGGGGTGGTCCCAAACAAAATGTTCAAAATTTTGTTTTCCACTCACAGTGTGAATTCAAGTTCCCAGGGACATCTCACTCACAAGAGCAGAAGTTAGGTGTATGAAAACTGTTCCAAAGAACTCCAAAAACATGGGTGGTGGTGATGAGGAGGAGAAGCTGGGGGAGGAGGAGGAGGAATCGAATAGCAAACTCACATCTTGTGCCATTGTTGAGGGCTTCCTAACTGCCAGTCTCTGAGCTCTGTGTTCTATGTGGCATGTTTCATTTCATGTGCACAGTCTTCCCTATATTATAAGTTCCCACATTGTTATTTTTATTTGCATTATTATTATTTTACAGGAAGGCTCTATGTATTATTTCTGTGACATTAGTGCAGGTTGCTAGTATCTGAAACAGCATTGTCTTCTGAGTTGATTTCTAGAAGAAAATAGCTCCACAGGGAAGAAAGATTACCCACAGGGAGTGCGTGCCCCCTAGTGGAAGAATATGTGAAGAATGCATAAAATGAGGAGCAAAAATGTAATTTTTACATTATTCTTCTTCGTTTAATCTTCACACGATTCAATTGAAATATCCAGTGATCAGAAGTGACTCTTTCCAATTAAATTAGTTTTTAAATAGCATAAATGAACCCAAGTTACTATTCATTAGCTAAAGCAAGAGAATTATAAAGTACAATCCATGCCAGGCAGGATTCACTTGCAAATTTATTAACTAAGGATTAGAAGATTGAGAGATTAAAATCTGTGCTTTGATATCCTTTGGCTGGTGCTAAACTCACCAACCACCAACCAGAGTTTATGATCAGAAAAACAATCACACATCATGAACAGGTTCATGAACACACATCAATGAATACAGAATGACAAAAAAGAAAAAAGAGAAAGAAACAGAAGAAAAAAATGTTGTGTCTGATAGGCCATATATTTTACTGACATTGTACGGAGATTGATGATAAAAATATTCATGGTACAATATAAAATTTGTAAAGTATTTGTTATCATTTAACTGATTTTTTGTTTGTTTTTTTGATAACAAGGATTAAACCCAGGGGTACCCAACTACTGAGCCACACCCCCAGCCCTTTTACTCTTATTTTGTGACAGGGTCTTGCTAAGCTGTCCAGGGTCCTGCTAAGTTGCTGCAGCTGAATTTGAACTTGAGATCCTCCTGCCTCAGCCTCCTGAGATTACAGGCATGCACCACCACACCAGGCACATTTCACTAATTTTTTTTTTTAACTTTTTTTTTTTTATTATTGTAAACAAATGGGATACATGTTGTTTCTCTGTCTGTACATGGCGTAAATGCATACCATTTGTGTAATCATAAATTTACATAGGGTAATGTTGTTTGATTCATTCTGCCATTTTTCCCTTCCCCCCCACCCCTCCACCCCTCCCCTCCATCTATACAGTCCTTCCTTCCTCCATTCCTGCCCCCCTCCCTAAACCCAACTCCAACCCCAACACTAACCCTTCCCACCCCCCATTATGTGTCATCATCCACTTATTAGCGATATCATTCTTCCTTTGGTTTTTTGAGATTGGCTTATCTCACTTAGCATGATATTCTCCAGTTTCATCCTTTTGCCTGCAAATGCCATAATTTTATCATTCTTTATGGCTGAGTAATATTCCATTGTATATATATACCACATTTTCTTTATCCATTCATCAATTGAAGGACATCTAGGTTGGTTCCACAATCTGGCTATTGTGAAGTGAGCAGCTATGAACATTGATGTGGCTGTATCTCTGTAATATGCTGATTTTAAGTCCTTTGGGTATAGGCCAAGGAGTGGGATAGCTGGGTCAAATGGTGGTTCCATTCCAAGTTTTCTAAGGAATCTCCACACTGCTTTCCAGAGTGGCTGCACTAATTTGCAGCCCCACCAGCAATGTAAGAGTGTACCTTTCTCCCCACATCCTCGCCAACACCTGTTGTTGCTTGTATTCTTGATAATCGCCATTCTAATTGGGGTGAGATGGAATCTTAGGGTGGTTTTGATTTGCATTTCTCTTATTACTAGAGATGTTGAAGATTTTTCCATATGTTTGTTGATTGCTTGTATATCTTCTTCTGTGAAGTGTCTATTCATTTCTTTAGCCCATTTGTCAATTGGATTATTTACATTCTTGGTGTAGAGTTTTTTGAGTTCTTTATAGATTCTGGAGATTAGCGCTCTATCTGAAGTATGATTGGCAAAGAGTTTCTCCCACTCTGTAGGCTCTTTCTTCACATTGCTGATAGTTTCCTTTGCTGAGAGAAAGCTTTTTAGTTTGAATCTATCCCAGTTGTTAATTCTTGCTTTTATTTCTTGTGCTATGGGAGTCCTGTTGAGGAAGTCTGGTCCTAAGCCGACATGTTGAAGCTCTGGACCTACTTTTTCTTCTATAAGATGCAAGATCTCTGGTCTGATTCTGAGATCCTTAATCCGTTTTGAGTTTAGTTTCATGCATGGTGAGAGATATGGGTTTATTTTCATTCTGTTGCATATGGATTTCCAATTCTCCCAGCACCATTTGTTGAAGAGGCTATCTTTTCTCCATTGCATATTTTTGGCCCCTTTGTCTAATATGAGAAAATTGTATTTATTTGGGTTTGTGTCCATGTCCTCTATTCTGTACCATTGATCCACCTTTCTATTTTGGTACCAATACCATGCCATTTTTGTTACTATTGCTTTGTAGTAGAGTTGAAGATCTACTAAAGAAAGAAATTAAAGAAAACCTTAGAAGATGGAAAGATCTCCCGTGTTCTTGGATAGGAAGAATTAATATTGTCAAAATGTCCATACTACCAAAAGTGATATACAGATTCAATGCAATTCCAATTAAAATCCCAATGATGTACCTTACAGAAATAGAGCAAGAAATTATGAAATTCATCTGGAAGAATAAAAAACCCAGAATAGCTAAAGCAATCCTTGGCAGAAAGAGTGAAGCAGAGGGTATCGCAATACCAGATCTTCAACTCTACTACAAAGCAATAGTAACATTTCACTAATTTTAACAATTTACTGGAGCAGCGTACACTAACAACACATGTATTATCAGTGATGCTGCAGTACTATGTGGCTTTAACCAAACCATAATAATCAAAATTCAAAATCTATAAAGCCAAGTATAACAGTTATATTAAATGATTTATAAAGGACAGAATTTAAGCAAGGACCTATATCTTCAAACAAAAAACATAAAATTCAAAAATGATGAAACCCTTGGGGTATATCTGGCACATATGTGTACAGGTCATGCAGTCCTAACTCTTACATTGGATTCCAAATACTCTAAGTAAAAGAAATTTCTCCCATTGTCTTAGAGTAAAATTTATCTACTTCTTAACTTACTTTATTTGGAAAGATGTTCTTTCTTGCTGATTACTGTGGTAGACACCTATAAATCCAGCAGCTCAGGAGGTTGAGGCAGGAGGATCACAAATTCAAAGCCAGCTTCAGCAATTTTTTAATTTGTTCATTTTATTTATTTTTATGGACTGCATTTTGACTCATTGTACACAAATGGGGTACAAAATTTCATTTCTATGATTGTGCACAATGTAGATTCTTACCATTTGTGTAATCATACATGGACATAGGGTAATGATGTCTCATTCCATCATCTTTTATACCCCTGCCCCTCGTCTTTCTCATTTCCCTCTACATAATCTAAAGTTCCTCCAATCATCTCATACCCCACTCCCACCCCTATTATGTATCAGTGAGGCCCCAAACAACTCAGTAAGACCCTATCTCAAAAAAATAAAAAGTGCCAGGGATGTGTCTCAGTGGTTAAGAACCCCTAGATTCAATCCCCAGTGCAAAACAAACAAACAAACAAACAAACAAAAAACAGTGTCCAAGTAAAATAGAAGCACAAAACACATGTGTCCCAGAGTTCCACCTCCTGGAACTCTCAGAGGATCCAGACCTGCAGCCCATCCTCTTTGGCCTGTTCCTGTCCATGTACCTGGTCACAGTGCTTGGGAACCTCCTCATCATCCTGGCTGTCAGTTCTGACTCCCACCTCCACACACCCATGTACTTCTTCCTCTCCAGCCTGTCTTTGGCTGTCATCTGCTTCACCTCCACCACCATCCCAATCATCACTGTGGACACCCAAACTCACAGTAGTCATCTCCTATGTGATCTGCCTGATACATATGTCTTTTCTTGTAATTTTTGGAATTGTGGAGGAAATGCTTCTATCTGTGATGGTCTAAGAATGAATTGTGGTCATCTGTCACCCCCTGAAATAGTCAGTCATCATGAACACCAGTCTCTGCATCTTAGTTTTGATATTCCTTTTGGTCATCTTTTGGAATCCCAACTGCACAATTTGATTGCCTTATAATTGAAATACTTCAAGGATGTTGAAGTTTCTCATTTCTTCTGTCACTTTTCTCAACTTTTAAATCTTTCCTCTTCTGATACCATCAGCACTAACATAATCATTTTTTTTTTTTTTATCCAGGGATTGAATCCAGGGATGCTTAACCACTGAGCTCCACCCTCAGCCCTTTTTACTTTTTATTTTGAGACAGGGTCTTACTAAGTTGCTTAGGGCTTTGGTAAGTTGTTGAGGCTGGTTTTGAACTTGCAATCCTCCTGCCTCAGCCTCCTGAGCTGCTGGATTACAGGCATGCACCATGGCACTCGGAACAGTCATGCATTTCGTTGGTGTCACATCTGGATTTCTTCCTATTTCAGGAATCTTTTTTCTGTTCTATAAAATTGTTTCTCCATTCTGAGAGTATGATCAAGCATTGGGAATAAAAAGCATTCTCCACCTGTGGTCTCACTTTCAGGTGTTACATATTTTATGGAACAGGCTTTGGAGTACACTTCGGTTCAGCCAAATCCCATTCCCCAGCAACTCCAGAACTGGGCAATGGCCTCAGTGATGTAAGCTGTGTTCACTCCTGTGCCGAGACCTGAGGACACAGAGCAGAACAGTCCAATCTCAGGACCTGCAGCATCTAGTTAGAACGTAGTCTAGAAAAACATCAGCAAAAACTAGCCTCAACATATGTATTTCTTCTCCCTGTTTACATTACTTTGTACACTGTATGCTCATGATGTTTTTAATAGTGTTGCATTTGCCAGGATTGAGATCAGGATAAATAGGTAGTTGTAAAAATGGGTATAAATTTTCAGTTTGGGAAGATGAAAATTTTCTGGAAATGAATAATGGTGATGGTTAAACAACAAAGTGAATGTAATTGATACTACTGAACTATGCACATAAACTAAGTAACAATGGAAGTTGTTTCCTGTATATTTTGTCACAAAAAATGGAAATACATGCAAATGGGCCTTTCAAAACATGGAAAAGAAATGAAATGAGTGAACAATATCCCAGAGCTTCCTTGAATAGAGAAAGAGACCATAACCTTGGAGACATTCATTTTTTCTACTTCTTTTTCTTCCTCCTTAGAGATTAGTATAACAGAGCAACTTGACCAATTATGAGCTCTGTGCATGGAGCCTCCAAGTTTATTAAAATGAATCAGCCTATATCTCAAGCTCTTGTGTTTGGTAGTTCTAGTTCAGGGGGCTCCATATCTGCATCTCCTCCTCCCAGGGTTGTCTGCAACAGGAAGCTCCTACCTGACCCTGTGTTCCTATTAGTCTTGAGCAGTGATTCTGAATCTTCACGGACACCTGGTTAGGAGTTGCTTTGGGTCCTTAGTCTTTGTTCATGATCCAACTGAGAAGCAACTTAACCCTGTAAATTCTGAGGGAGACACTGGATTGGAGAAGGACTGTCAGAAATGTTGTTTCATTTCAGGACAAATGTGATACTCTGGGTGGCCAGATGGAAGCATATCAGTGTGTAAAATCTGAGTTATGAGGTCTGGTTTTTATATTCTTGGTTATGGTAAGGGTAAAATTTCCAATTCAAACTGTGCTTTCCACCTCCACGGGCTCTACTTCCAAAAGGCACCTCATCACTCTAGCAGAAACAGGGTCCCCCAAACTTTCCTCAGCAATCCAAGAGGATTGTAAAGGAGATCTTAAGTTATGGAAGGAACTAGCAGCAAACACAGCATTGTGATGCATTACTGAGGGCTTCCTCAATGCCAGGCTCAGAGCTTTGTGTTTTATGCAGCTTGGTTTATCTCATCTACAGTCTCTACATAGTCTTCCTTTAGTTTCAAGTGTCCACAATAATATATATAGAGAAAAGAGTACATTATATTTATGAAAATATTGCCAGATTGTTTGGTAGAGATGAGTAAATTTGTGTTTGATCCAGGCCATCTGAATAGGAACATGGGACTTCTTGGCAGGAGAATCCTAGCAGGCTGTTCCCTTGACCACTTGCCTGCCATTTCAACCCCTGTCACTCCAGAAGTGACCCTTTGCTCACTCTGCTTTTCACTGTGGGTGTTCCCGGTGGGTCAAAGAGAGAGAAGTGACGTGAAAGCAACATCCAACACAGGAGGAGTAGCTCTAGACCATGGGCAGAGATCACAGAAAATGGGCACATAAAAATTCAACACAGACCTCTCCCCAGGATACTCTGGTGCTGTCCCTGTCTTCCTTTCTCTTTGCCACCGATCCACTCAGTCTCAAAAAGAGACAATGCCAGTTCTTGGTTTCATTCCTGCACAAGAAACTGGAAAGAGTTTTAAAACAGATGTACCAGTGGTTAGGGCCTCTGGACCTCTGCCTAATGCTCTCTGAATATTTGGAAATAATGAGAAAGGTTACTGCACACCCGGAAAGTGACTGCTGCATTTTTACATGCTTTTATTGGTGTATTATACTTATACCTCACAATCCAACTCACTGTGATGTATTCATGCATAAACAAAACAAAATTTGGTCCATTTCTTTCCCCAGGACCTCTCCTTTCTTTCTCCTTCCCCCTGATTCTGTTCCTTCACTTTAATGGTCTCACTACTATTTTTTTTTAAATTGGTGCATTTTAATTCTACCCCAAAGCGGGAGTCATTGAGGTGCCTTTGTACATGCACACAGCATCATTTGGTCAGGTTTCTTCCCCAGGAGCATGCTTTCTCCCCCTCCTCTTTCATTTTGAGCCCATTCCTCTATTCCACTGTCCTCCCTTCTGTTTTCCTGAGGACCATTTTTCACTTTTCTCTTTTCTCCAACTTCCACATATGAGAGAAGACATTTGATCCTTGACTTTTTGAGTCTCTTATTTCACATAGCACAAAGTTTTCCTTTCACACATTTGCCAGTAAATTACACAATTTCTTTCTTTTTATGACTGAATAAACCTCCACTGTGTATATATACCACATTTTCTAGACCCACTCGTCTGTTGACAGACACCTGATCCAATTTCATAACTTGGCTACTGCAAATTGCACTGCTACCAACACAGATGTGTCTGTACAGTATGCTGATTTTAGCAGTTTTGCATAAATACCAAGGAATAGGATTGCTGGGTTACATGGTGCTTCCAGTCCCATTCTTTGGGGGAATCACCATACTGCTTTCCACAATGGTTGTACTAATTTTCAGTCCCACCACCAATGTATGAGTGCACCTTTATCCCTACCTTCTTTTATATTTTAGTTTTTTTTAATTTATCTTTTAATTTTTTACAGACTGCATTTTGATTCATTGTACACAAATGGGATACATCATTTCATTTCTATGGTTGTACACGATGTAGATTCATACCGTTTGTGTAATCATGCATGTACATAGGGTAATTATGTCTGTCTCATTCCACCATTTTTCATAACCCCTCCCTCTCATTTCCTTCTACATAATCTAAAGTTCCCCCATTCTTCTGTCACTCCCCACCCCTCCACTACCATTATATATCATTCTCCACTTATCAGGGAAAACATTCAGCCTTTTGTTTTTTGGGATTGGCTTATTTTGCTTAGCATGATATTCTCCAATTCCATCCATTTATTTGCAAATGCCATAATATCATTCTTCTTTATGACTGAATAGTAAACTTGTAGCATACCCAACTTTTGACCCAGTTATCCCCATTCCTCGGTTTATACCCAAAGGACTTAAAATCAGCAAACTACAGTAGCACAGTCACATCAATGTTTATAGCAGCTCAGTTCACAATAGCTAGATTGTGGAACCAACCTAGTTTCCCTTCAACAGATGAATGGATAAAGAAACTCTGGTATATATACACAATGAAACACCCCTGTCTTCTTGCCAGTCTTTTTTATTATTTGTATTCTTGACAATTGCCATTCTAACTAGAGGAAGGTGAAACGTCAGTGTAGTTTTGATTAGCAGTTCCTTGATTGCTAAAGATGTGGAGCATTTTTTCACATATTTGTTGACCATCTGTATTTCTTCTTTTTTAGAAATGTGTATTTAGTTCATTTGTCCATTTAGTTATTAGGCTATTTGGGGGGTTTTGGTGTTAAGTTTTTTTAGTTATTCATAAATTCTGGATATTAATGTTCTTTCAGAAGACTAGCTGATAAAGATTTTCTCCCATTCTGTGGGTTCTGTCTTCCCCTTAACTGTTTGATGTTGATCACTATCTATTGAATGTGTTATTTCTTCTCAGTGGATCAGGTTGTTAGTATTTCTGAGACAACACTGTTATCTGAGTTGATTTACTGATGATACATTGAATTAATAATAAAAAGATAATGGATGGTCCCATATGATTGACAGGTGATGAATGTGTTAAAATATGCAAAATAAAATTTAGATATTTATATTTATTATTGACTATATGGTTAATCTTCATAATACTCAACCAAAACATAGTGTTGCCTGAAGTTTTCATTTTTCAGTTCATATTTTGAGACAATTTATATTTATAAAAGTGTATGCCGTATATCTGGACAAGAATGACTAGCTCTCTCCACTTCTGATTCTTTAGAGTCTCTACCTTGCTCAGCACATGAAAAGAATAAAAAATATCAAAGTGGTCGCTGGGGGATGTATCTCAGTTATAGGGTACTTGCCTAGCATGTGGGAGTTTTACAGGTATTTTACACACATTCTGTATATAGTGGCAACTCCAAGATCCAGGACTAAAAATTTCATTTTCTAACTCTTATTTCAGCTTACTGTCTCCTCTACTGGTGACAAATGGAAATATTATTCCCAATGCAAGATAAAATGTTTTCATGAGTTATTGTGGAAGGATTGTTACTAAACAGAATGTAGTATGAGAGTATGACTGAAGAAGAAAATGATATAATTGATAATAACCAATTTGATTGGAGTAAAAAATGTAGGTAATTAATATTAAAATTGAACATGCATCAATCATTGGAAGTCAAACAACTGTATCCCACCAATATGGCATATAGAAATTGCAGGATCACATTGGTCATGCAGTCGTACAGGTACATGAAATAATAATGTCTGTTTCACTCTACTATCACTCCTTCCCCCATGCCCCTTGCCCTCCCTGCTCTCCCCTCTACCTAATATAAAGTAACTCATTCTTATACTAGTGTATTTCAGGGACAATGGATATTAGTACTCACATGAACTTTAGAAACTTTAAGGTAAGTTTGAAGGAAAACTGCCCATGGACACCAAAATCAATACTTTTATGGTACCATTGAGAGGAAAATCAAAACCAAATTTATGACTATGGTTGTTGTTCTGGGGGACAGGTAAACAAGATAATGGATCCACGCAGAGATAGCAAGAACTCAAATGTCTAGATTATTCAAATCTCTACCAAATAGTAGTTTTATGCAAATATTATTAAAAGTTTATATGTTCACATAAGCAGTGGTATTATTGATGGTGATAGAAGCTAATATTAATGGACTATTGATTCAATGCCAGGGAATATGCTAAGGCAGGGGTTCTTAACCCTGGGTTAAGAAATGACCATCAGGGACTTCACCATGCAGACCCTCTGGTTTAATACCTGTTGGTCTGAAGCCAGATATCTGAATATTTATAGATATCCACAGATAGATATGATGAAAAATGAGATTAAAGCTCAATACTCTTTGCAAAATTAAAGAATTAAAGAAAATATTTTTTACAAAAAGTCTCTAAGGTACGTAATTATTATCCCTGTCTTAGAGACGAGGAAGCTGCCATTAGTCATTATTCCTTCTATTTTTAATTTTTCCCCTTTTCCCTTTAAAGTCACACTATGAACAGAAAAAATAATAAAATTATGGGTAGTGAAAGTGAGAGAATTTCAATTATGTATCAGGAAGAATTGCAATTAGGAACTCAAAATGTGCTTTTTGATGTTCACCGTCAGTAAAGCGTTCAGAAACCATTTATCTGTATGAACAAGCTGTTACTGAACACAGAATAAAGGGAAAAATTAAAGATATGTATTCCACATGATACACTTTACAGAGACTGAAATGGGTTGATAAAACAAATCAGTATAAAATATTTCAAAACTGCTTCTTCACATTTTAGTACTTCATATTCATTGATCAGTGCAGTGTATACTAATGTCAATTAGTATTTGTAATTGATGTTGTATATGCACTTAACTAAACCATTTTTCCAAATATTGATGTCTACCATTGCAAAAAGTAGGACATATATTAAATGATTTTTTAAGAAACATGGTGAGTGCCCAATTGTATCCACAAAGGAAAGTAATTAGAAAATTCAATAATGAAGAAAAACTTCCAGGAGGTAACTGGCATATAATAACATTTTCTGATTTTGAACTATCAACATAGATTAAGTGTTTAGTTAATGGTGTCCTAGATCATAGATCATGTTTGTAAATATGCTGACTTAAGGGAAACACTACTGTCTTAGAAAATTAAGTTGTATTCAACTATTTAAATTGCCTTTAATTGAATTTTTCTGCAAGCAAGTAAGAATATTTAGTAGATGTGTTATCTAAAAGGAATACTTTATTTTTTACTGCATTCACAAAATAGTTACCTCTAATATTCTTAGTCTCCTAACATCAATTAAAAATAACATGTGTAAAGTATGCAAGCATAGAAAGATAGGAAAAACCGAAAACAAAGGAAACAATGATCAGAAATTTGCACTCATTACAAATGATAAATATTATTGAAGTTGTGTGGACATCAAATGTGAATACATGCCAATAATTGAATTAAAAATATGTACAGAGTATTTGTTTATTTGAATCTCCTTTCCAAACAGTTTTTTCTATTTCAAAAGGTCTCCAAGCAATATAGAAGCACTAAATCTAACACATGTCTCAGAATTCCATCTCAAGGAAATCTCAGATGACCCAGACCTGCAGCCTGTCCTCTTAGACTGTTCCTGTCCATGTACCTGGTCACCATGCTTGGGAACCTACTCATCATCCTGGCTGTCAGCTCTGACTCCCACCTCCACACCCCCATGTACTTCTTCCTCTCCAACCTGTCCTTGGCTGACAACTGCTTCACCTCCACCACGGTCCCAAAGATGCTGGTGAACATCCAGACACAGAGCACAGTCATCTCCTGTGTACACTGCTTGACACAGATGTATTTTTTTATCCTTTTCATAAATATGAATGACATGCTTCTGACTGTGATGGCCTATGACCAGTTTGTGGCCTTCTGTCAGCCTCTGTATTACTCTATCATTATGAATCCTCACCTCTGTGGCTTGTTAGTTTTGGTGTCTCTTTTATTTAGCCTTTTGGACTCAGCTCCACCATTTAATCTCTTATGATTTTCCTACTTCAAAAATGTGGAAATTTCTAATTTCTTTTGTGACCCTTCTAAACTCCTTAGTCTTGCTTATTCTGATACCTTTACCAACAACATAGTCATGTAAGTCTTTGGAGTCATATTTGGATTTTCCCCCATCTCAGGAATCATTTTCTCTTACTATAAAATTGTTTCATCTATTCTTAGAAACCCATCCTCAGGTGGGAAGTACAAAGCCTTCTCCACCTGTGGGTCTCACCTCTCAGTTGTTTGATTATTTTATGGAACAGTCATTGGGGTGTACCTTGATTCAGCTACCTCACATTCTCCCAGGAAGGGTGTGGTGGCCTCAGTGATGTACACTGTGGTCACACCCATGCTGAAATCTTTCATTTACAACTTGAGCAACAGGGATATTAAAATGCCCTAAGAAGAATCCAGAGAATAGCCTAATCTCATGAGCTTTGACATCCATTTGGAACGGAGGTTGGAATTGGCAGCAAAACTAAACAAGTAGAGCTGTTAATCAAGCCTCCTTGTTTACATTATTTTTTTCTATTTTTGGTTTTAATTAATTACTGTATTTAATAGTAAAATGGTCATTGCCATGATTAGGAGACAGAGGAGTGAAACTTTTTAAATGCAAAAAGTTTCAGTTTTGGAAGTTAAAATATTTCTGGAAATGGGTGTTGCTTGTAACTGCACAACAAGATGAATGGGTTTAATATGTAGTGCACATAAAACTGATGAAAAGTTTGATGTTTTGATAATCTTGCCACAATAAACAACAGAAATAAAATACAGGCAGATCTTCAACAAATGAATAAAATCTAAAATCCAACAATTAGCCCACGGAACTTCCTTTTGAATAGAGAGTATAAGCTTAATGGGTGTTCATCATTTCTTCTTCTTCTTCTCCTCCTCCTCCTCCTCCATTAATATAAAGAAGCCCTTAGAGGTTGGTGCGGGGGCATCCGGAATTCCATCCAGTGCTTGACAAAGATCCTCTGGAGGATGATTGCAAAGGCTCATCCTAAAAGGAATTGCTGGATGTTTTGCTCCAAAGCATGGCGTTTTCTCTGCTGTGTTTCTCTGATAATATATTACTCATTTCAGTCTGAACGGATTGCTTAAGGGGATGAAGGGAATACAACAAAAATTCCAGAAAATATTACCTACAATCTGAAAAACAATGGGTCTTTACCACTAACAAAATTAAAAATAATTTTGCAACCGTGCAATGAGTCCCTGAAAGTCTCTGGAGAAAATAGTTGTAGATCTGCCTTTGTCTCCAACAGGCTGGTTAAATTTTAACAGTGGTTTTGTTTATGTGTGGTAGGTGAGGTAAGAGAATAAGGTTCACAACATTCCTTCCTTCCTACAAAGAATATGTCACCCCTATAATAAATGTTGGCACACAATAACCATTGGGACCGCTGCCCTCCTGTAACCCTTAACTCAGCAATTAGATATTAACCAGAGGGACCTAATAGAAATGGTCACATGAGATTACTTGTCTATCACTTTAACCATGGAGAATAATAAGAATAGTCTTAGGTCACATAGAGTTTAGATATTAAGGAAATAACATTGTATTAGCTCATCAACTGTAGTTAGATATTCTTAAAACAATTGTGATTAGGTAAGGATGATCTGTAAGGTTGTTGTTTTCTGCCTATGCTTTGGAAACTTCTTTAATATTAACCACAAGACTGCCATTATAGCCTGAAGAAAAATGTATATAAACCCAGCCTTCCCCAGAATAAAGTGGGATTGATTGCACCAGAACTAGAGTCTGTGTCTTTCATTCTCCATCCATCGCCGACGCTGTCTCCCCGAGCCCTGTTTACCGGTGTGGAACCCATGGACTCCTGTTAGGGCTGGACCCTCGGCAAGTGGCGCCCAACGTAGGGCTCTCTGGTAAACCCCCCAATTATTAATATTAATTTCTTTCCTTTTGAGACAGCTAGGATCCTTCCTGGGGTGCCGTGGACTCCTCGGTAGAGAAGGCTGAGAAAGGATAGGCAGGGATAGACAGAACAGCTACCATGGGAGGTAGTGAAAGCAAAGAAAAAGCATTATTTATTGATATTGCTAAGAACTTATTAACTAAAAGAGGAATGCATGTAGGAACAGCTCCATTAAAAATATTTTTTCATTTTCGTGCAAGAATGTGCCTCCTATGTTTCATGAACAGGAACCTTAGATGTTAAAACCTGGAAAAAAGGTAGGCGATGCTATGCATGTATCATAGATTATATGGCAATGAAAGAGGCCCCGCTGAGCTTTGCATTGTGGAATCTTTTTAGGACTGTTTAGACCCTAGACATGAAATGAGCACTAAGTAAAAGGGTAAGATTCACCAGACGAAACGTCAGAAAGGAGACTTTGCTGACAGCCTCGGTTAAAAATATACAGAGGAAACTCAGAGTGAAAGTGAAAGTGAATCAGACGATGATGAAGATGGCAAAAAGGAGAAAGGTCTACCTGATCAGCTCTCCCCGTCTGATGAGGAGGACTTGGAAGAAGCCGCTTTCAGATATCATAATGAGGATCCACCTTTGGTGGCTCCTGTTGTGCCGGCCCTTCCTAAACCCCCAGATAAAATAAAAAGGAAAGTCCAAAAGGTAGGATTTCTAGGTGCTGTTAGTGAGGCACAAAAACAGGGAGATGTTAGTATTTGTTGCCCTGTAGTATGGGCTATAGATGAGGGAGGAGAGCCTCATTGGGAGCCTCTCTCTCTTTTAAAATGTTAAAAGAACTAAAAGCAGCTGTAAAAGATTAGGACCTACTTCCCTTATACTCTGCAGCTAAGTGGAGAATGTCCTTCTCCTGTGCTGTCCCTAAAGGCTATCATATTATAGTCATGGATTTACAAGATTGCTTCTTTACTATCCCTTTAGCTAAACTAGATAGATGGCGTTTTGCTTTTAGCTTTACCATCGCCTAACTTACAAAGGCCCTTATCAAAGATTTCAATGGAAAGTATTACCTCAAGGAATGAAAAAATAGTCCTACATTATGTCAAAAGTTTGTAGATCAAGCCTTAATTAATTGTAGACAAAAGTATCCAGACTGCTATATGATTCACTACATGGATGATATATTGATTGCACATTCTCAAAGTCATTTGTTACAAATAATATTACAGGATTTGATTAAAGATTTACAGAGGTGGGGTCTGATAGTGGCTCCTGAAAAAATTCAACAGGAACCTCATTATAATTATCTAGGAAGAACTATAAAACAGATTGTGTCAGCTCTCAAAAGTTACAAATTCAGAAAGACAAACTATTAACGTTAAATGATTTTCAAAAAATATTGGGAGATATAAATTGGATTAGACCTTATTTAAAATTCTCAACTAATGATTTAAAACTTTTGTTTGAAATACTAAGTGTGATTCAGTCCTAACTCAAGTAGAATATTAACTAAAGAAGGAGAACAAGCCTTGCAAGTTGTTGAAACTGCAATTCAAAAACATTACTTACAACAAGTTAATTATAACTTGCCTTGGGTTTTTATTGTGCTAAAAATGAAACTACTCCAACAGGTTGTTATGGCAAAATGATCCACTTGAATGGATACACTTACCAGTATCAGGAAAAGAAAATATTAATGTCTTATCCTACTATGGTAGCTTCTTTGGTATTAAAGGCCTAGATTTAGAAGTAAAGAATTGTTTTGCTTGTGAAATGCATGAAATATTATTCCTTAACAAGAGAACAATTTGACCAATTATTACAAATTGATGATCAATGGCCTATTGCATTTCTAGATTTACAGGAAAATTTCTTTCACTTGCCCAATAATCCTTTACTACATTTTTTACTTCAAACACAAATAATATTTCCTAAATGTGCTCCCTCAACTCCAATTAACAATGCTATGTTATATTTACAGATGGGTCATCAAATAGAAAAGCAGTTACTATAATTAATTCTCAATCCACAGTTCTATGGACACAAGAAACTTCTGCACAAAGAACTGAATTAGAAGCAGTCATCTATGCTTTCAGACTGTTGCTCAACCCTTTAAACTTGTACACAGACTCACTATACATTGTTAAACTGTTTCCAACCATAGGAAACAGCACGCTCTCCTTTTCGTCTAAAATTATACATAGGTTAGAAGAACTTCAATATCTAATTTATACAGAACTTCACATTTCCTTATAGGTCATATTCGGGGACATTCAGATTACTGGTCCCCTTGCTCAGGGGAATACCCATGCTGATCACTTAACTAAAAATTTTATTTTAACAGCTAGTAGAAGAAGCTATTATATCACACAAAAATCATCATCAAAATTCATCTGCCTTACAAAAACAATTTCATATTTCTAGAGAAGAAGCTAGAACTATTGTTAAAAATTGTCATGTTTGTCCTAAATTTATTCCTTCTCCACAGATGGGAGTTAATCCTCGAGGACTTTACCTAATGTCTTATGGCAAATGGATGTAACTCATATATCAGAATTTGGAAAATTGTCTTATGTTCATGTTACAGTTGATACCTTTTCTCATGTTATTGTGGCCTCAGCCAGAACTGGGGAAGCCTACAAGGATGTGATTCAACATTTATTCCTTTGTTTTTCTGTTTTAGGAATGCCTAAAAATTAAAAACTGATAATGCTCCTGCTTATACATCAAAACCATTTAAAGATTTCTGTTCCAGGTTTAATATTTCTCATTCTACAGGAATTCCTTATAACCCACAAGGACAAGCAATAGTAGAAAGGAGTCACCAAAGCTTAAAAATACAAATAAATAAGCTAAAGGAGGGAGAGCTTAACTACTCTTCCCCACATCATATTTTACAACATGCTTTATTTGTTTTAAATCATCTAAATACTGACAGGAGGGAAATACTGCAATGATGAAACATTGGGAAAGTAAAAGGTCAAAACAAAGTTTAGTAAATGGAAAGATTTATTATCTGGTAAATGGAGAGGACCTGATGTCTTGCTGACATCCGGTCCGAGGCTATGCTTGTGTATTTCCACAGGATGCAGAAAAACCTTTGTGGATTCCAGACAGATTGATACATCACTACAATGAGCCCTATTCGAAGGTGGAAGAACAAAGAGTATTGGATCCCTTATCAACCCAATCAGACAGACAAAAATGGGCTAGTATATAAGATGAGACGGTTGCGTCTTGCACAATCATCCACAACTCGCAACTCAGACCTGCCGACTTGGGACAAGTGAAACGCCTGACTGCCGCTGGCTGAACACATGGTGAACAGCTCTGGAAAACCTAAAACCCCAGAGGCTTTGTTTTTTGCATTGATGCTCTCATTTCAATCAGGTACTGCCTATTCATGCTTATGATAATGAAGGGAAAGCTTTCTGGACCTATTTTCCAATCCTCCCTTACTGCATCCAACTACTTGGAGCAGATCTAATATTAAAGTATTTACTAATGAGCCTCAACTACTTGGAGGGATTTCAGATTCTTTAATACCACAAAAAATAGCATTTACAATTACATTTCATGGAATTACTGAAGAGACACCAATGTGCTTTAGTACAGATAATCTACATGTTCCATTGGGATGTCTCCCTTTAAGTTATAGGACTTACATTACTGATTCTCCAGGAGAAGAAGACAACGAAAGAGATATATGGTCCCTAGAGATAACCTCACTTGGATATGCTAATTATAATGATACAAATATTTCAGTGGCTTTACCGCCTCCTTTTAAACCGTGTGACGACTTTAACAGTCGTAAGACAGCTCTTGGAATCTACTCAATTTAGAAACAGATTTCCCAAAATGGTTTGAATGTGGTTTTCATCATACTGCATTACAGTTTAAGCCACAAGGCTCTGCTACTACTATTACAGATTATTCTGTGTCTTCTCCTGATTTTGATTATAAACTTTGGTTAAAGATAAGACGAAATAAAACAGTACATTTTAATTTTAACCCTTTTCATACCAATGAGCCTATTCATAGATGGTTTACTCCTGGATGGGTAACACCCATCTATCGGAGTGACCTTATAAATGGTAAATTCTCTTACTTTCATGACTTGTATAAACTATTAGCAGCTACTAATATAGTATTACTACAAAGACCTAAGTTAAGTAAACCTAATGACTTTGCAGTACTGTGCTTGTATAATACTCCTCATGCTATTCTTATGTCTACCATAAATAATTTCAATATACTAAAAATAAGGAAGCTTATAACATTCATTGTCATGATTGTGTTCTTACTAATTGTATTAATTCAACCATGTCTAAAGATTTAAAGGTGTTTTTAATTGTACATCAGCCTAATTATGTTATATTGCCAGTCAATCTTACAGAATCTTGGTATGATGACTCAGGTGCTGAAATTTTAAAAACAGTTAATGAACTTTTAAGACCAAAAGATCTGTTGCAGCTTTGATCCTAGGAATAACTAGCTTTAATCAGTGTAATCACTTCCTATAGCTCTCTCGACCACTGCGCTTGTACAGGAAATTCATACTGCTTCACACATAAATGATTTATCTCATAATATCTCTGTGGCTTTAGCAGCACAAGAACAAATTGATAAAAAATTAGAAACTAGAATTAATGCTCTTGAAGAAGCTATTCTCTTTATGGGAAATGAGATTCAAAATATTCAAACTAGAATGACCACTAGATGTCATGCTAACTATAAATGGATTTGTATTACTCCTTTAAAGGTTGATAATAATACTAATTGGGAACAAGTTAAAACTCACCTTAGAGGAGTTTGGAATAATACTAATAAAGCACCAGATATCAATGCTTTACAACTACAAATAAGAATGTTGAGTCAGGCTCATCTCTCGGTTGTTCCAGCAGATAATTTGGCCTCCCATATGTTTCATAATATAAAAAACAACTATATTTAATAGTACATTCCTAAATACAATATTACAATATGGCTTGATTGGAGTATGTATTTTAATTTTAATTCCTTTGTCTTCCAGTTGTCCTCCAAGTAATCCTCAGACTAGTCAAGAGAGTAAAAATTCAAGAAGGCCTCTTCACTTTACAAAATAAAAAAGGGGGAGCTGGGGGGCATCCGGAATTCCATCCAGTGCTTGACAAAGATCCTCTGGAGGATGATTGCAAAGGCTCATCCTAAAGGAATTGCTGGATGTTTTGCTCCAAAGCATGGTGCTTTCTCTGCTGTGTTTCTCTGATAATATATTACTCATTTCAGTCTGAACAGATTGCTAAGGGGATGAAGGGAATACAACAAAAATTCCAGAAAAATATTACCTACAATCTGAAAAACAATGGGTCTTTACCACTAACAAAATTAAAAATAATTTTGCAACCGTGCAATGAGTCCCTGAAAGCCTCTGGAGAAAATAGTTGTAGATCTGCCTTTGTCTCCAACAGGCTGGTTAAATTTTAACAGTGGTTTTGTTTATGTGTGGTGGTGAGGTAAGAGAATAAGGTTCCACAACATTCCTTCCTTCCTACAAAGAATATGTCACCCCTATAATAAATGTTGGCACACATAACATTGGGACCGCTGCCTCCTGTAACCTTAACTCAGCAATTTAGATATTAACCAGAGGGGCCTAATAGAAATGGTCACATGAGATTACTTGTCTATCACTTTAACCATGAGAATAATAAGAATAGTCTTAGGTCACATAGAGTTTAGATATTAAGGAAATAAACATTGTATTAGCTCATCAACGTAGTTAGATATTCTTAAAACAATTGTGATTAGGTAAGGATGATCTGTAAGGTTGTTGTTTTCTGCCTATGCTTTGGAAACTTCTTTAATATTAACCACAAGACTGCCATTATAGCCTGAAGAAAAATGTATATAACCCAGCCTTCCCCAGAATAAAGTGGGATTGATTGCACCAGAACTAGAGTCTGTGTCTTTCATTCTCCATCCATCGCCGAGCTGTCGTCCCCGCGCCCCGTTTACCGGTGTGGAACCCATGGACTCCTGCTAGGGCTGGACCCCGGCAGGTTGGGGCTGCATGGTCAAATTTTGCTAATGATCACCTCTGTGCATTGAACTTACATGTTTGTGCTATGGTAAATAATCAGCCTGTGCCTCCAACCTTAATCCTGGTTGCTCCTGCTGAATGTGCTCCATACCTGTGTCTCCTCCTCCCATAGTTGTCTGCATCAGGAAGCTCACATCTGACACTGTGTTCATATCAAGCCTGAAGACAGACATACAGCCTTCGCTGGGCACAAGGAAGGCCAGAGAATTGGATCTTCAATCCTTGGTTGTGAGAGAAGCAGCTTAGGGAGGTGATGGATGGAGGAAGGCCCACTTGGAATTCTGTTTTCCTCCACATAGGACTAAGTGTGGTAGTAGTGTGGACAGAGGTGAGGATGAGTGTGAGACTGATGTTCTGACCTGTGCTGGGGCCCAGATTCCTCACCCACAGTCCAGCTCTCTGTTCGTACTTGTGACACTGGCTTGTAGATGTCCCACCACTCAACACATCAATGGGTCCCTCTGCACTGGGACCTAAGCACCCCAGCATGAGTAGGAAGGGATGGTGGCAAGAAGAAAGGCAGCAAGAAATGCCACACGCACCATGTTGGAGGGCTTCCCGAGTCTGAGGCTCTGAGTTGGTATTGAGCAGCTTGTTCCGTTTCATTCCATCTGCATATCTGTTCCCAAGTCATAAGTACACACCTTACTTTCCAGAAAAGGAAGGACAGCATTTTTGAAAATGCATTCTTTCAGTTATATACAATTCCAGAATACAGGATTTTGAGATAACTACTGTCAGATTGTAGAAAAAGAGTAAGAGGGTTGGATTGCTCTGTCTGAACACGACTATCATGGCACTAGGATCTTCCAGGAGGATTGTCCCCTTGAAAACCCAAGACAACTTTCCACTTCCATGTCACTCCAGGAAGACACCTCTGGCTCTGTGCTCTCTTTCTGTCTTTAGTGGACACAGATGAGAGCAGTAGGTGGTACCAGGTGCATCAAGCACAGGAAGGACTGCTCAGGATCACAGGAGGAGATCAGAGAAAGAGCAGCTCATGGCTGTGCAACACAAAGTTCCCTCTAGTTCCTCTCTGGGATATGCTTGCAGTTGTCTAAATCTCATGCCATTTATAATCTGTCCACTCCATCTCAAAAGTTGTCATAGAGTCTACTATTGATTTTATTCCTACTCAGGACATTGACAAGAATTTAAAAATACAGCTCAGGTACTGCTATGGTTTAGACCTCTGGATATCAGCTTGAAATTTTATGATGTCTGGGAAACAACCAAAAGTTCAGTGTGTGAGACCCAGATCCTGACAATAATATGTCCATCTGTCAGTCCGCTTGTCATGTCTATAAAACAGTGTAGGTAGTCATCAACTCTGAAATGAAGCAATGTCACCTGAGATAATTTCTAGTTGGTACAACTATGGTGAAGAATGATTAAACAGACATGGGCCTTACCTCTCTGATTAATATTGATGACTGAACAAAGTTAGCTTGTAAAACTTTATATATTATTACTTTATTAATAAGGTGATCTTTGTATCATTCAACTAAAATATCCTGCTATTTGAAGGTACTATTTCCTATTTCTGTAAACAGGACATATCATTCTGGTCCTTCTCACAAATAGAAGCCATGTTATTGGAGAGGAATGGCAATTCCCTTTCATTCCTAATTCTGCAGATCAGATACCTTGTTTTGCACAAAGGAACCATCAAAAGTAAAACAAAATTATGCTACACATTTACTAGACTCGTACTCTTGGTTGACAATATGTCTTCAGTGTGCCTGGTGATTCCTGTCTGCAGTTTCTTCCCTTTCAGGAATGTCCAACTAACAAAACACAAGAAATACCCTGAGAGAAAACTAAGAGCCACAGTTCTTCTTTGTGTCTGTATCATGAACATAGTAACCTTAAATTGTTATTTACCAGCATCTCCATTATTTGTTATTCAAATATATTGTGGGGATATTCAGGGGCATTAAAAGAAGGAGAAAGAGAAGTAGACAAGTAATCTTTATGTCTGAGCTGATTCACATTTTGGGAGTTGCATCATTTCAAGCTTCACTGGTTTTCTACAATTGTCTTCATCAATAAACTATTTCCAATAATATGAAACATTTTATTAGAAAAGACAATACAATGACCAAATATGTATTATGTTCCAAATTTTCCTTACAGAACACATGGGTGTTTTTTGTACCTCTTTTCAATAATCAGGCTGTTCCCTGAGAGATGGGCAGATTTACACCCATTCTGTATATAATAGAGAACTAACTATTGCTTTCTGACTCCCATCCTAGGGCCTTGTCCCTTCTACTGGAGTCAAATGGCAATATACTACTCTACAAGATGAAATTTCTTAGCCAAACCATTCAGAAACTATTACTGAATAAACATAAGAAATGTTTTTACTAATAGTTATACGTGTACTCAATTAGGACTCAGTTTTAGCTGAGACAACCAACATAGGTTATTAATAGTAAAATACAACATGTATCAATTAACTGGAAATTTGAGTACCAAATAGTGCCCACATAGTATGTAGAATCTTTCATGAGACACAGGATTGAAGATTGTCCCAATAATAAACTCACAAGTTAAATGAGTTTCTCCTTTAGGGTACTGGCAGTAGCATCAGTTCAAACATACTTCAGAGAGCATTAAATCGCACCACAGAAGTGTACTGTACCTTTGAGGGATGATGGATGTTGTGTTGTAAACAACCTAGATGAGATTCAGGTACTGGTTAGTGGACTAAGGAAAACTGCCTATGGAAACACAATCAGTGTGGACATTGTATATTGACATAAAAAAATTAAACCCAGTGATCCAAGATGGTGGCCTAGAGGGAGACTGCACCCCTGTCGCTCCAGAACACAGGAGTTAAGAAGGAGAGGCATTGAGAGAGACTCGGACTGAAATAGAGCCCATGGCGTGAGTCTTCGCCCACTGGGTAAAGCTCGGCCCGGGGGGCAGGCCCAGATAGAGGTGGCTTATCGGAGCCGGCGCAGGCAGATAGAGTCATCCACAGGCAGCCCTGCAGCACTCCGGTACGGTGGCGCCCCGCCACACACGCCAGCTTCTCCAGTTTCTCGGAACGGAACTTGGCCCGCTAGTGAGAGCCTTTCTGACCAGAACAAGCTCGAGTCCCAGAGCCAGTGCAGGACTCAGCGGTACTCTGGCACGCAAGCAGATTCAGGGTCCAGATAGGGCAGCCAGAGACTTCCCCAAGTGGCCTAGGACCCTGCGGTGGGAGGTCCCATTCAAGGCTAGCTTCTCGGAGCTGACGCCCAGTGAGAGACTTTCTACATAGAACCAGCCACAAGCCCCCCGAACCAAACGAAGAGCCTCGATCCGCAAACAGCCTCTGGGATCAGGGCAGGGCAGCCAAAGACCTCTTCAGGCGGCTCTGCCCACTCCGGCTGCAGGCTCTCTTCTCGGGGCGATCCAAGATGGCGGCCTAGAGGGAGACTGCACCCCTTGTCGCTCCAGAACCCAGGAGTCAAGAAGGGGAGGCACTGAGAGACTCGGACTGAAATAGAGCCACGGGTGAGTCTGCCCACTGGGTAAAGCTCGGCCTGGGGGCAGGCCCAGATAGAGGTGGCTTATTGGAGCCGGGCAGGGCAGCTAGAGTCTTCCCAAGGTAGCCTTCCACACTCCGGCAGTAGGCTCCTCCCACATGGCCAGCTGCACGGTGCAGGCCCACAGTGAGAGCATTTCAGCACAGAGCCAGTTCCAAATTTTGGAACCAGTAGGGGGCTAGGGGCAGTTTCTTCAGATACGCTGCTTTATCAGATTCCTCCAAGACATCAGGCTACTGAAGGCTGGGAGGTGATACACTGGAATCTACCGGGACACTATAAGCCAATAGCGGAAAACTGCAATATCTCAGGGTCCCACTGACAACTGACCAATATGAGAAAACAAGGGAAGAAAATGTCCCAAACAAACTAGATACTACATCAATAAAACCAATGACAGCACAGCAGAAGAAATGTCAGAAAGGGAGTCAGAATGTACTGTAATTAAAACGATCAGGGAAGCTAATGAGGAGATGAAAGAGCAAATGCAGGCATTGAAGGAAGGAGATGAAAGAGCAAATGCAGGCATTAAATGATCCCACCAATCAACAGTTAAAAGAGCAAATACGGGAAGCAAGAGATCATTTCAATAAAGAGTTAGAGATACTGAAAAAAAAACAAAAAACAAACTGAAATACTTGAAATGAAGGAAACAATAAACCAAGTTAAAAGCTCCATTGAAAGCATAACAATAGTATAGAACATCTGGAAGACAGAACCTCAGACATTGAAGAAAAATTATTTAATCTTGAAAGCAAAGTTGGCCAAACAGCAAAGATGGTAAGAAATCATGAACAGAATCTACAAGAATTATGGGATATCATGAAAAGGCCAAATTAAGAATTATTGGGATTGAGGAAGGCTTAGAGAACAAACCAAAGGAATGAACAATCTATTCAATGAAATAATATCAGAAAATTCCCAATCTGAAGAATGGAAATGGAAAACCAAGTACAAGAGGCTTATAGAACTCCAATATACAAAATTACAACAGACCCACACCAAGGCACATTATTATGAAAATACCTAACATACAAAATAAAGACAGAATTTTAAAGGCCGCGAGAGAAAAGAATCAAATTACATTCAGAGGGAAACCAATAAGAATATCAGCAGATTTTTCAATCCAGACCCTAAAAGCTAGAAGGGCCTGGAACAACATATACCAAGCCCTGAAAGAAAACGGATGCCAACCAAGAATCTTATACCCAGCAAAACTTACCTTCAAATTTGACGATGAAATAAGATCCTTCCATGATAAACAAAAGCTAAATGGAATTTACAAAAGAAAGCCAGCATTACAGAACATTCTCAGCAAAATATTCCATGAGGAAGAGATGAAAAAACAACGATGCAAATCAGCAACAAGAGGCACTAGCCTAAAGGAATAGCCAAATAAAGGAGAAACCAAATCATGTCAAAAAAACAAATATGAGTCAATTGACTGGGAATACAAATCATATCACAATAATAACCCTGAATGTAATGGCCTGAATTCATCAATCAAAAGACACAGACTGGCAGATGGATTAAAAAGAAAAATCCAACAATATGCTGCCTGCAAGAGACTCATCTCATAGAAAGAGACACCCATAGAATAAAGGTGAAAGGATGGGGAAAAACATACCATGCACACGGACAGAGCAAAAAAGCTGGAGTATCCATCCTCATCTCAGATAATGTGGATCTTCAAACCAAAACTAGTCAGAAGGGATAAAGAAGGACATTACATGCTGCTTAAGGGAAGCATAAATCAGCAAGACTTAACAATCATAAATATCTATGCCCCGAACATTGGCTCATCCACGATCGTCAAACAAATCCTTCTCAATTCCAGAAATCAAATAGACCACAACACAATAATACTAGGCGATTTTAACACACCTCTCTCACCACTGGATAGATCGTCCAAAACAAAAATTGAATAAAGAAACTACAGATCTCAACAACACAATCAGCAATTTAGACTTAAAGACATATATAGGAATATACCATCCAACAAAGAACAAATACACTTTCTTTCTCAGCAGCACATGGATCCTTCTCTAAAATAGACCATATTTTATGCCACAAAGCTACTGTTAGCAAATACAAGAAGATAGAGATACTACCTTGTACTCTATCAGATCATAATGGATTGAACTTAGAAATAAATGACAGAATTAAAAAACAGAAACTTCTCCAATACTTGGAGACTAAATAATACACCCTATTATATGATGAATGGATAACAGAAGACATCAGGAGGGAAATACAAAAATTTCTTAGAAGTAACGAGAACAATAGCACAATCATATCAAAATCTCTGGTGGACACTATGAAAGCCAGGTACTTAGAGGAAGATTTATTTCATGGGGTGCATTCAAAAAAGAAGTAGAAATCAACAAATAAACGACTTAACCTACAGCTCAAAGCACTAGAAAAAGAAGAGCAGACCAATACCAAAAGTAGTAGAAGACAGGAAATAGTTAAAATCAGAGCTGAAATCAACGAAATTGAAACAAAAGAAACAATTGGAAAATTAACAAAATAAATAGTTGGTTCTTTGAAAAAATAAATAAAAATTGATAAACCTTAGCCACACTAACACAAGAGAAAGAGGGAGAAAAACTCAAATTACTAAAAATTCGGAATATGAACAAGGAAACATCACAACAGACACGAGTGAAATACAAAACATAATTAGAAGCTATTCGAAAATCTATACTCCAACAAAACAGAAAACCTCGAAGACATCAACAAATTTCTAGAGACATATGAATTACCTAAACTGACCGAGGAGGACATACACAACTAAATAAACCAATTTCAAACAATGAAATAGAAGAGGTCATCAAAAGACCCACCACCAAAGACAAGTCCAGGACCAGATGGGTTCTCAGTCTGATGTTCTACAAACCTTTAAAGAAGAGCTCATTCAATACCCTCAAACTATTCCATGAAATCGAAGAGGAGGGAACCCTCCCAAACTCGTTCTATGAAGCCAATATTACCTGATACCTAAACCAGACAGAGACACATCGAGGAAGAAAATTTCAGACCCAATATCCTTACATGAACATCGACGCAAAATTCTCCAAAACATTTAGCAACTCGCATACAAATATGTATTAAAAAGATAGTGCACCACGATCAAGTGGGTTTTATCCCAGGGCTGCACGGTGGTTCAACATTCGGAATCAATAACTGTCATTCACCATATCAACAGACTTAAAGTTAAGAATCACATGATTATCTCAAAGATGCAGGAAAAAGCATTCGATTACAATACAGCATCCCTTCATGCATCAAAACACTGGAAAAAATTGGGGTAATGGGAACATTCCTAAACATTATAAAGGCAATCTACGCTAAGCCCATGGCTAATATCATTCTAAATGGTGAAAAACTGAAAGCGTTCCCCCTAAAAACTGGAACAAGGCAGGGATGCCCTCTTTCACCACTTATATTCAACATCGTCCTTGAGACTCTAGCCAGAGCAATCAGACAAACCAAAGAAATTAAAGGGATACAATAGGAAAAGAAGAACTCAAACTATCCCTGTTCGCTGATGACATGATTATATATTTAGAGGAACCGGGAAATTCCACCAGAAAACTTTTAGAACTCATAAGTGAATTCAGTAAAGTAGCAGGTTACAAGATCAATGCTCATAAATCCAATGCATTTTTATACATAAGTGATGAATCTTCAGAAAGAGAAATTAGGAAAACTACCCCATTCACAATAGCATCGAAAAAAATAAAATACTTGGGAATCAATCTCACAAAAGAGGTGAAAGACCTCTACAATGAGAACTACAGAACACTAAAGAAAGAAATTAAAGAGCACCTTAGAAGATGGAAAGATCTCCCATGTTCCTGGATAGGCAGAATTAATATTGTCAAAATGGCTATACTACCTAAAGTGCTATACAGATTCAATGCAATTCCAATTAAAATCCCAATGATGTACCTTGCAGAAATAGAGCAAGCAATTATGAAATTCATCTGGAAAAATAAAAAACCTAGAATAGCTAAAGCAATCCTAAGTAGGAAGAACGAAGCAGGGGGTATTGCAATACCAGATCTTCAACTCTACTACAAAGCAATAGTAACAAAAACGGCATGGTATTGGTACCAAAATAGACAGGTAGATCAATGGTACAGAATAGAGGACATGGACACAAACCCAAATAAATACAATTTTCTCATACTAGACAAAGGTTCCAAAAATATGCAATGGAGAAAAGATAGCCTCTTCAACAAATGGTGCTGGGAAAACTGGAAAACAATTTGCAACAGAATGAAATTAACCCCTATCTCTCACCCTGCACAAAACTCAACTCAAAATGGATCAAGGACCTTGGAATCAGAACAGAGACCCTGCATCTTATAGAAGAAAAAGTAGGTCCAAATCTTCAACCTTGTTGGCTTAGGATCAGACTTCCTTAACAGGACTCCCATAGCACAAGAAATAAAAGCAAGAATCAACAACTGGGATAGATTCAAACTAAAAAGCTTTCCTCTCAGCAAAGGAAACTATTAGAAATGTGAGAGAAGAGCCTACAGAGTGGGAGAATATCTTTGCCAACCATACCTCAGATAGAGCGCTAATTTCCAGAATCTATAAAGAACTCAAAAAACTCTACACTGAAGAATACAAATAATCCAATCAACAAATGGGCTAAGGAAATGAACAGACACTTCACAGAAGAAGATGTACAAGTAATCAACAGATATATGAAAAAATGTTCAACATCCCTAGTAATAAGGGAAATGCAATCAAAATACCCTAAGATTTCATTCTCACCCCAATTAGAATGGCGATACAAGAATACAAGCAACATAGGTGTTGGCGAGGATGTGGTGAAAAATGAACACTCATACATTGCTGGGTGGAGTTGCAAATTAGTGCAAGCCACTCTGGAAAGCAGTGTGGAGATTCCTCAGAAAGCTTGGAATGGAACCACCATTTGACCCAGCTATCCCACTCCTTGGCCTATACCCAAAGGACTTAAAATCAGCTACTATAGAGATACAGCCACAATCAATGTTCATTGCTGCTCAATTCACCATAGCCAGATTGTGGAACCAACCTAGATGCCTTCAGTTGATGAATGGATAAAGAAACTGTGGCATATTATACAAGGAATATTACTCCCGTAATGAATAATGATAAATATGCATTGTAGGAAAATGGTCAAAATTGGAGAATATCATGCTAGTGAGAATAAGCCAATCTCAAAAAACTAAGGACGAAATGATCTCGGCTGATAAGCGGATGAGGACATATAATGGGGTGGGGAGGGGTTTAGCATTAGGTTTAGGGTTAGGTTTAGAGTTAGGCTAAGGAGAGCGGTAAGAATGAAGGAAAGAAGGACTGTTATAAGGGAAAAGGATGGGAGGGGTCGGGGGGGGAAGGAAAAAAAATAAATATCATTCCCCTATGTAAACGTAAAAAAATAAATAAAAAATAATAATAAAGTTATGAGTCACAGTTGACAAAAAAAAAAGACATAAAAAAAAATAAACCTCACTGAATCCTGCCAGCAGTTTCTTTTGAGTGACAGATGTACAGAAGAATGGAATCATGCAGAGATGCCAAGCAACAAATTTCATAAGTGGTAATTCAAACCCTATAAAATATGGTTCTAAAGCACTAATTGCTAAGTATTTGAGATTTTAACATGGGTAGTATTTATTACTGATGATAATAATGGATATATATTGAGGGCAATTTCAAAATGTCAGAAAATATTATAGACAGTGATTCTTAAAATCAGTGGAACAAAGGATCAAACTAATTTCAAAGGCAGGTATTTTAACTAAAGTGTCTTTAATCCAATGCCAGGGATCTTAATACTTTTAAATATTCACAAGCAAATAGTATCACAAATCAGACTGAGGACCACTAATATTCGGGCTTTAAAACAACTTTCAGTATTTTTACAAAAGCACTTAAAATTTAATGATTATTTTCCATTCTACAGGTGAGGAAAGACCAGGTATGCTTACATTATTTCATGAACTTTTCTCTCTTCCATTTTTTTCCCAAAGATAAATCATAGTGTGAAGTGAAAAAAAATAAGAACACCGAACTTGTATTCAAGTAGCTGAATTAAAATAATTGGAATCCAGGTACCAGCAAAGATTGATATGAAAACCTATTAGAAGACAGGAATCAACTTGGGTTTTTCAAGCTTTTCTGTGATTGCTATCATCCTCAACCCTATCTAAGAAAGATTACAGGAAAGACAAAAATTAATATTCCCAGGCTGTGCAGATGACAGAAGGTAGAAAAAAAAGTCAAGAAGTGACTTGTTTGCTAGACATTTCACTGTATGGGATTAATGCAAATGAACCTGCATAAGATTAAAATGTTGAAAGTGTTTCTTAGCATATGGGTGTGGTGTCATCACTACAGATGCAGTGCACACAAATGCCAGTGGTCGCGGTTGGTGATGAGTTTGTCTACGTGATGGCTTTCTGATATGAACTATCAACTTTAGCTGAGTGTTCACATAATGCCATCCTAGCCCTTCTAGTTTTAAATATTCTAAGCTAAAGGAATTTATGTTATTGTTTGACTCCGTGGTGCCTGTTTATTTTATTTTTCAAATACTCTTTTCTTTTTTGAAAGGTGTCCCAAGCAAAATTGAATTAAAAAACCTAACTCATGTAGCAGAATTCCTCTTCTTGGAATTCGGAGCTGCAGCCTGTCCTCTTTGGCCTTGTTCCTGTAATGTACCTGGTCACAGTGCTGTCCTCTTTGGCCTGTTCCTGTAAATGTACCTGGTCATCATCCTGGCTCTCAGTTCTGACTCCCACCTCCACACACCCATGCTATTCTTCTCTCCAACCTGTCCTTTGCTGACGTCTGCTTCATCTCCACCACAGTCCCAAGATGCTTGTGAACCCAAACTCACAAGCAGAGCCATTCCTATGTGGGCTGCCTGACTCAGATTGTCTCTTGTTTATCATTTTTGGATGTATGGATGACATGCTTCTGACTGTGTGGCCTATGACTGGTCTGGACACCTGCCGCCACACTACAATTACTCGGTCATCATGAATTCTAATCCCTCGTGGCTGTTAGTTTTCTTGTCTTTTGTTAGCCTTTTGGAATCCCAGCTGCCCAATGTATTGTCTTACAATTTGCCTACTTCAAAGGTGTGGAAATTACTAATTTCTTTGTAGGCTTCTCCAGTACAGAATCTTTCTTGTCTGATACCTTTACAAAATACAGTCATGATTCTGTTTGTGCCATTTCAGGATTCTTTCGTCTCTCAGGGTTCTTTACTCTTACTACAAAATTGTTTTTTCTCTCCACTTAGAATCCCATCATCAAGTGGGAACTACAAAGCCTACTCCACCTGTGAGTCTTACCTCTCAGTTTGCTTATTTTATGGAACAGCAGTTGGAGTATATCTTACTTCCACAGTTTCACAATCTCCCAGAAAGATCGCTGTGTTCTCACTGATGTATGCTGTGGGACTCCCTATGCTGAATCCTTTGTCTGCAGCCTGAGGAACAGGGACATAATAGTGCTCTGTGAAGGCTGCATAGCAGAACAGTGTACTTTCAGGTGGGGTGATCATCCCATTTTGGAACACATACTAGAAAAAGCAGCAATGCTAAACATCTGTACTTGCCTGTAAATATGCCTCTTGTGATAACATTATTTTTTTTAGTTTGATGATTTTATTCTTCATCAAGTTTCATGCTATAATTTGTTTCCCTGGATTGGGAGAAGGAGAAATGGGATGTTTTTTAAAAAGGGTTCAAAATTTCAGTTTGGGAAGATGGAAAGTTTCTGGAAATTGATGATGGTGATGTTTGCACAAACAGTGGATGCAATTAATGCTGCCCAGCTGTGCACTTCAAAATGAGTGAAAGGAAAACTGTAAAACCAGAGGAAGGAGACTGAGGGAGGGAAGAGGGGAGGGAAGAGGGGAGGGAGAGGGGTAGAACAGGGAGTGAAATGGAGTAAATCAGATTCCATGCATGTACAATTTGTCAAGATGAACCCAACTACTATATATGATTATAATATTCTAATCCATTTTTAAATCAACCAAAAAAAAAAAAACTGAAAGATACATACAAATATACTTGATTATAGGAATGCACCAAAACCTATTATGATGTTCATTTCTCCCCTTCACTAATGTGAGTAAGTCCTTTCTTACATTTTGATATTGCAGATCGATTTGACAAATTGTAACTTCGATGCTAGGCCTCCCAAGCTCATATGGTAGTAAAGAAAATTAGCTTTACCTACAACATTTACGTTTGAAGATTTCAGTCCACTCCACTCCATACCTGGTCTCTTCAACCATGGGTGCTTCTGTATCAGAAAGTTCCCATCTGTCCCTCTATTCATGACAATTGTTAGGGTGGAGGCTGAGCCTTCACTGGCACCTGTCATGGGAATGGATGTCAGAACCACAGTCCTTGTTCATGGCCCAGCAGAGAAGTATCACCACTCAGTGACAGCAAAATGATGAGTGGAGGAAGGCTATCTGACCATTGTTCCTCACATGAAGACCAACCTGAAGTTTGGGCATTGAGATGGGAAGACACCAAATTGCAGTTTCAGTTGTTATGAGTTCCATGAACTATGGGTATTTGGTTATGTTGGGGGGGTCTTTAGGATCTCGTTCAATGTTTCCATTTCCTCCCACACTGGTTCTACCTCTCTTAGAGATCTCATCCATGATGGCAGAGTGTGCATTCCTGTAACCTGTTTTCCCAATCACTGCAAAAGGACTATGAAAGTGAGGTCAAGGAGAAGGAGGAGAAAAGGACCCAATAATATCATAAACAGATATTGAGGAACACTTAGATGTCAGTATCAGATATGAGTTCTTGTATCTTGGGTCATTTCACCTGGTAATCTCTTACATATTGAGCTCCTATGTTATTGTATAAGTATCATCATCATCATCATCATCATCATCATCATCATCATCCAAGAAGGGAAGATGCGTTATGTTTTTATGTAGCTCATACCAGGTAGTCTACTAGAAAACAGAAAGGCATATTTCTGTGTCTGATTAGAGACTCAGGGCATCTCGACAGGAGAATCCAGAAATGTCACCCACTGAACAACCCAACCAGCAATTTCACTTGCTTCTTTCTTCATAAAGAATCCATTTCTCATTGTACCCTTCCTTTTGAGGGTTACTGGTACACCAAAAGGGAGAGAAGTGGTTGGTACCTTCTGAGATAAATATAGGAATGTCAGGACTCGATTCCAGGTTAAGACCACAGAAAGAAAAGATACACAATGAGCAGCACTGATTGTTGCTCTTTCCTCTACTCCAGAACTTACTCACAGCTGTCCACATCCCCCTTCATTTCTATAGCCAGCCCACTCAGTATTCCAAAAAAAAAAAAAGACACTAAAGGCAGGATTTTACATCATTCCTATTCAAAATGGACTTTAGAGTTTACCTGCCTCACTGGATATACCGGTGGTTTAGAATCTTGGACCTTAGCTTAAAACTTCTTGATTGTTGAAAGCAATGAAAAGTTTAGTGCATCGAGTGCAGTCTGACAATTTTACTAGTTATCCACACTATGCAGAAATACAAATCTAACAGGTCTCTCAGAATTCCATCTCATGGACCTTTCAGAGGAACCAGACCTGCATCTGTCCTCTTCGGACTGTCTCTGTCCATGTATCTGGTTATGGTGCTTGGGAACCTGCTCATCATACTGGTTGTCAGCTCTGACTCCTACCCTCCACACCCCCATATACCTCTTCCTCTCCAACTGTCCTTGTATGATATCTATTTCACCTCCACCATGGTCCCAAAGATGATTGTGGACATACACAGCAGCACCGTCTTCTAGGGGGCTGCCTTACACAGATGTCTCTTTCTCATTTTGGATGTATGGATGGTAGCCTTCTGACTGTGATGGTCTATGCTCAGTGTGGCCAACTGCATTTCCAGGTACCATGAATTCTGCCTCTGTGTATTCTTAATTTTGAGGTCACTTATTTAACAGCATGAATTAATGTCTTACAATCTCCCTGATTTTAACATGTGGAATTTGTAATTCTCCACGATCCTTCTTAACTTTCAATCTCCCAGTTGTGATATCTTCAGTGATAACATGTCTTGTGTTTTTGTTGCTGCCATCTCGGATGTCTTCCCATGTCAGGAATCCTTCTCCCCTTATTCTAAATTGGTACCTCCATTCAGATGATCCCTAATCAGAACGGAGGGAAAAACCTTCACAACCTGTGAGTCTCAACTCTCCATTATTCCCTTAATTTATGGAACAGGCCGCTTGGAGTGTACTTGATTCAGCTGTATTATTTTCACCCACAAAGGTGTGAGGGGACCCTCAATGATATACACAGTGGTAACCTCCATGCTGAATTCCCTCACTACAGTCTAACGAACAGGGACATTTAAAGGTGACAGTAGAGGCTCACAGCAGAGTGGTCTCGTCTCAGGATTGTTGGTATTCATTTGGAATGTATACTAGAAAACCCAGGAGGAAATGAATTTGAGACATGTAAATTCTGTCTACTTGGACCACTAATTTTATAATTTTATGGCTTTATTTCTTCATCCAATTTTATAGTAAAATGGTGATTGCCATAGATATGGAAATGTGAGGACGGAAAGTTGTTTAAAATGGGTGTCAAGTTTCACTTAAGAAAAATGGAAAAATTCTGAAAGTGAATTGATTGCTACGGTCTTATAATGTATTTGAATGTAATTAATGCCATCTAATTGTGCATTTAGCAATGATTAAAATGGTAAAGGTTTGTTATGTATATTTACCACAAGATAATTTAATGAAAGCAAGTGAATCATAATAAAAGAAACAAAACCATGTAATGTAAAGGAGATACCCAAAATATTTGTAGACATTCATTTTCTATTCTTTTCCTTCCTTCACTAATATTCAAGAAATCCTTGGAGGTTTAGGAGAACATGGACCAATTTGACTAATTACAGCCCCTGTGCGTGGGAACCATTAAGATCATATAATAGTCATAATCTTCCTGTGCCTGCAGTTCTTTAGTTTAATGGCTCCATTCCAGTTGGCTTCATACCTGGGTCTTGATCCTTCTGTGGTTTTCTGCATCAGCAAGCTCCTATCCATCACTCTATTCATAATCAAATCCTGAGCACACAGCCTCAGCCTTCACTGGTACAGCAGAGGAAGGGCATTGATTCTCAGTCCTTGTCATGAGTCAGCATAGGACTCAACATTACCCAGTAAGTGCTGGGGAAGAGGATAAATGGAGGCACGGACTCTCTGAAGTATTTTTCCTTCATCAGCAAGACAAACATACAGTTTTGGGGTAGAGATGTGGAGATAAAAATATGCAGAATATCAACTCCTTAATTTTGAAGTTTAAGTATATGAGGGTGTTGGAGGGTACCAAAATCTCAAAGTTTGATTTCTTTTGTACTCTGGTTCTATTTCCCATGTACACCTCATCCATGGAAGTAAAGATTGGAAGTAGAGTTTGGGTCCCAGTGAACTATTTCCTAAGCATTTCAAATGGTTTATGAAGGTGATGAGGGGGGAGGCGATTGGCAATAACCATTGTCAGGCTGTTACTGACAGCCTCTAAAAGGGAGGCTCTAATCCATATTTCTCATTTCACATACAGAGTCTTCTGCAACTCATAAGCTCCACCAAAATTATTACTTAACCAAAGGGGAAGGACTGCATTTTTATGTAGTTCATAATTTTTGTTCAGATATCAAATAATGAAGCCATGATTGAATTGCGCTATATGGTCACAGACAACAAGCATTTTTCCAGAATACTCTTGCAGGTTGTCCTTTTCACAACCCACATAGCTAGTTCAATCCCTGTCACTCCAGAAAAATATCCACTGTGCTCCTTCTAATTAAGGTTCCAGGTAGATTACTCAGGACAGCAGTTGGTGGCACCAGTTGCCTACATTATAGACAGGATGACTGAGATCTCCAGAAAATATCCACTGTGCTCTTCTAATTAAGGTTCCAGGTAGATTACTCAGGACCAGCAGTGGTGGCACCAGTTGCTCCATTATAGACAGGATGACTGAGATCTCCTTTCTGCATACTCTTGTGGCTGTCACATCCTCCTAGTCACTCTCAAAAGGAGACACACCGTCAAATGTTGATTTCATTCCTACTGAGAAAATTGGTCAAGTTTTAAAATATATCTCAGATGTACCTGTGTTTAAAATACGGTCTTCTGCTTAAAGTTTCTGGTGGTTGGGAACAAAAAGAAAATTTAGTACATCAGACCCAGAGTCTGAAAATTAATTCTGAATTTAGTGGTCCTACTTGTTAAGTCGGTGATGCAGGGCTGGTTGTTAGCATCTCTGAGATGCAGCACTGCCATCCGATTTGGTTTCTGAAAGCACTGAGTAAGAAACAGATATGGGTACTCCATATATGATTATCATGTGATTTTATATGTTACATGGAGGGAAATGTAACTTAGATATGATTTGGTAATAATAAGATAACTCTTCATACTACTCAACTAAATATCCTGTTATCCAAAGTTACTATGTTCTTATTTACATCACAGAACTATTTTATTTGTGTTATTCTGCAAGTACATGGGCATTTTTTGGAAAGGAATGCCAGATTATCTTCCATTTCTTACTCCCTCAATCCTATAAACTAGCTATCAAGAAGGAGGCATTGAAAATAAAAAAAACACTGTTAAATACTAAATAGAACTTTCCCTGCTTCATGAAAATTTACTTGTAACTGTTCACGTCTCCAGCACACTTGGTGCTTTTCCTGTCTGCACTTTTTCCCAACCAAACAAGAAAGAAGAAAATAATAGCTTTGTTTTGTTTGACATCACAGGTACATGGGCCCTAAATTTTCATTTAGCCACATTTATAATATGAATGATTCAGATTGTGGCCGAAAATCTTCATAGGAACCAGAAAGAGGCACAAAAGAGAAGGTGGCAGAGGAACCTCCAGGGTTGGTGCTGAGACATTTTGGAATTTCACCTCACTCTCGGCTGCCCTGGCCTTTGATGGTTGTTTTCATCAATAAGAACTCACTATTTCCATATGGTGGGATTCCTTATTTGATAACATGAACCAATGACCACATATGGCTAAGTTCCAGACTTTACCTGGGTGACATATGTATTGAGGAGATGGCTGTCATCCTTCTTGTCCTCTGTGAAGCATTTGTGAGCAGAGATGTGGAGAGATTTGCAAACGTTCTGTCCACAGGAGATAGGTCAATGATACAGAACTAAAATGTGCATTTCCTGACTCTTATCCTAATGTCTTTTCTACTGGAGCCCAGTGGAAATATCTCTCTATACAAGAGAAGAAATATCTCAGTAGTCAGGCAAGAAAACTATTATTAGATATACCACAGGAATATTTGGACAGTGCATCTCAACCACAGTAGGTTGTGTTGATTGGTACTAGTTTTTATTTAACCAAAATGTACATGATTAATAGAAAAGCTGGAATGCCCATCAAGTATTGGAATTCAAAAACTGTCTGCCACCCACATGCTATATCGAATCCTCATTTGTACAATATGGATTCAGGCACACGAATTTTGGAAATCTGGTCATAAAAATAAATTGACAAATTAATTGATGTCCCTTGGGTACTTCTGTGCATCAGCTAAGGCTTTGAAATTAATAATTATACTTCACATACCAATATAAACTACTAAATTTCAGAGATGAATATGTGATGTGTTGTAGATGGCTTGCATTAGCATTGGGTTTTTTTTTTAAGGTAAGTCTTAAAGAAAAGTGCATCTATGCATATGGAAATCAAAAGTGGAAATATTGTCATGAAAATATACCCCATTGAATTTATAAGAACATTTAGTATATCAGACCCAGATGGGGGATCAGGTGTGAAGAAAATGGAATTATGCAGAGATGGTGAAAAGCACATTTATAGTTAATAATTTAAATCCTTGTAAACTATGGTTGTGAAGCACATATTACTAAATGTTATTTTTAATATGGTAGTAGTTATTGTTGACAGTCATGGTAAATAATATTAATAGGTATTTTCAGAATGTCAGCAAATACTATAATACTGTGCTTCTCATCCCTGGTATAAGACAGGCCAAGAACTTCACAAGCTGATACTATGTTTAAACTGATTTTATTCCAATACCAGGATATCTGGTATTTCAAAATATTCACAAATACGTATAATAAATGAGACCAAGAACTACTACTTCACACAATTTAGAAATATTTTAAAGCATATTAAAAATACTAAAAACTAGGAAATTTTCTCCAGTTTAGACTTGAGCAAATGGTCCAGATGTGTTTACATAATTCCCTGTAGCTTTCTGTTGCTTTTTTCTAATTAAATCACAGTGTGACATGACAAGGAATAAACCCAAGTTGCCTTCAAGTAGTTGATGTAGGAGAATTGTAATCAATGTATCAGGATATATTGACTGAAAATCTATTAGCTGGTATTAGAAGGGTGGTACCCAAACTTGGGTTCTGTGTTTTGCCTTGTGCTAAAGACCTCAAACATACGTAAAGTGTTTATGATCAGAAAAACAATGAAGCAGTGTTTCCAAGCCATTATAGAATATAGAAGTGTTTAAAAAGCAAGGAATAGATTTCCTTAGTAGATATTCAAGGGAAGATGAATAGAGTTGACAGAAATAAACACATATCAGATAAGAAAATTCAAAAGCCCAAATTGATATTTCATTACCCGTGAATTATCAACAGGGCAATGTGCCCTAAGGCTGATGATATTGGTCATGTGCATTTATCTTAAACATATTAATCAACATTAAAGTCCTAAACAAGTAATAATACTAATTATATATTAAATTAGTGTTGAAATACAAACCAAATTTGAGCAAAGTCTTCATTCACCTGGGAGGGACAACAAAACACACAAAGAGCAGAAAAACTCAGGGGAAATAAGTAGCACATGTTGTTTTCTGATATACATTATCAATGTTAGTGTACCAAAATCAGTGAAAAAAAGAAAGAAAAGGGTGGAGGGAAGGAATTACATGAAAATAGAAGAGGTACCAGTGGAGAAGAGGAAGAGCATTAAGGGGGAGGGGGGACTGGAGAAAGGAGGAATGGTGGACGGAGCCCGACCAAGCTCTTTATGTGCTTATGTGAAGGGACCACAGAGGACCTCACTGTTATGTTCATGCACAAGACACTGGTCAAAAAAAAAAAAACTACAAAAAATTAGAAGAAAGATCATTAGATTCAAGCAAAGGGAACAAGGAGAGGAAGAGGGGAGGAAATGGCTGAATCAGAGCAAATGATATTCCATGTTTTTATAATCATGTCAAAATCAACCCTAATACTTTGTATAACTAAAGCAAACTCACACAAAATGCAGTCCTGACTTAGGCATGGTGTTTAAACATTCTAGGCTAATGTAATTTGTACCATTGTTTTCCCACTTGCATGTATTTATTGGTTTCCTTTCTCCAACACACTTCTCTTTTTCAAAAGGTGCCCAAGTGAAATTGAACTGAAAAAAAACACTTGCTACAGAATTCCAACTCATGAGCCTCTCAGAGAACCCAGAACTGCAGCCCATCCTCCTTGGACTGTTCCTGTCCATGTACCTGGTCATAGTGCTTGGGAACCTGCTTATCATCCTGGCTGTCAACTCTGACTCCCACCTCCACACCCCCATGTACTTCTTCCTCTCCAACCTGTCCTTGACTGACACTGGTTTCATCTCCACCACCATTCCAAAGATGCTGGTGAACATCCGAACTCACAGCAGAGCCTTGTCCTATGTGGGCTGTATGACACAGTTGTCTTTTATTCTCATTTTTGATGTGTGGATGACATGTTCCTGACTGTGTTGGTCTATGACTGGTATGAGGTCATCATCAGTCATCCACTGCAATACTCCATCATCATGAATCCTCACCTGTGTCTTCTTAGTTTTGGTGTCTCTATTGTTCAGTCTTTTGGAATCCCAGATCCACAATTTGATTGCCTTATACTTTACCTACTTCAAAGACATGGAAATCTCTAATTTCTCATGTCAACCTTCTCAGGTTCTAAGTCTAGTCTGTTTTGATACCTTTACCAAAAATACAGTCATGTATATTGTTGGTGCCATTTATGTTTTTCTTCCAGTCTTAGGGATCTTTTCCTCTTATTATAAAATTGTTTCTTCCATTCTGAGAATCCCATCCTCAGGTGGGAAGTAAAAAGCCTTCTCCACTTGTGGGTCTCACCTCTCAGTTGTTTGCTTATTTTATGGGACAGCCATTGGAGTGTACCTTGCTTCAGCTGTATCACATTCTCCTAGAAAGATCACTGTGTTCTCAGTGATGTACACTGTGGTCACCCCCATGCTGACCCCTTCATTACAACCTGAAGAACAAGGACATCAAAACTGCCCTGAAAAAGCTATGGAGCAGACCAACCTAGTCTCATTATCTGTTCCATTCTTTTTATAGTTTGGGTTGGAAAAACCAACAATATAGACCTACCTTCTTGTTTATGTTAATCTAGGAGATTCATGGCTATCATTTCACTCCATGTTTCATATCTAGATATTGCCTCCTTTGGTTTGTGTTTAACTGAATTTCATGAGTATCAGAATCATTTCTATTGCCATAAAAATCAAGACTAAATCCATATATCCAGGCAGTCTTTGGAATTTCTAACAACACTGGCCTCAGGTGACCTCTGTCTCTTTTGACTGGGGTTCGGGTTGTGGGGGTCATATCAGGATTAAACTCAGGGACTTTTAACAAATTGCAGTTATATAACATACACTGGTAAGGAGAACGGTAAAAGAGAAAGAAGCCAAGTCTTGTTCAGGTCCAGAGATTACATAGTCATAGCATTTCCTAGCTTTACATGATGCTGGGAATCTGCATGTTCTCCATTCTAGTCTTCTGGATAACTAAGGATTGCGGTCATGCCCTAAACCTCAGGCAGTACCTAAGGACGAACACAAGCATCTTTTATCTGTATTACAATAAACAAGATGTAAGAATGTTGGTAAGTTTGTAGAGGGGTAGGGAGGGTACAGGGAGTATATAGGTTTTTTAAAGGATTCATCAATCAGGATTCAGTCTGTGGATTCTAGGACTGAGGAAATTTAATATAATCCAATTGATTATTTTTTTCATCCACATGCTAATTTGTGAAAAAAATTACAAAAAAAGCAAAATTGAAGCTTTTTTCCACAGGTGATTCACTAATTGATGTTAGAGATGGATGGTGGGAATCATAAAAACAAATAAATAAAGACATACACTGAGTTTTTAAATGATAACAAAACCTGGGGAAAGAATTTTGCACTGTCTAAACACAAAAATGTTACAGTTTTCCAATCTCTACGGTGAAAGAATTCTTGGAGTTCAAATAAAATATTGGAATTACATCCACCTTGAGATGATGATGATGATGATGTCCAGCACAACAATATCTTTCCTTAGTGAATTCTTGCCATTTTCACAAGTACTATAAGGAAATATCATTAAAAATGAAATCATTAAGCCTTCAGATAAGTACCAAGTTCAAGCACACACAGCTAAAAGAACTGATCAAAAAATCAACTTTTCTGTTTGTATAGCCCATTATTTGAATCTACTAATATGAGAATGAAAGTTTAAATTATCAGTTAATAACAATGCACTGAAGACTATTGTAGTCAATACATTCTACCACATCTTCTCAAGCACCCCATTAGTTAAGTGAGTTTTTCCCCATAGATTTATAGCTGAGGAAGTTGAGCAGAATGTGTTTTCCACCAATTCAAAGTTACAGTATTTATATCAGGCTACCTTTAAACACCTGGAATGTTCACTTTCAAAACTGACATTTAAAGTGATAAGAGGAATATATATTGATATTTGCTTAGTCTTTGACAAAATTATCTGCTATCATTACATGGCCTGGTGGTGAGCACTGTGGCACTTCACTTGCTGCTGTAGAATCTCAGGGTTAGAGAGGATCCCTGAGGAAAGTTGGGTGGTGGAGCAAGATGGTGGCTAAGGTCCTCTAGCCATGGACTCTCCACAGGCACACCAATATGAACAGATGTTCACCTCCATGACAGCTAAGGGAGTCAGGTCATAGAATGTAGCACCCACAGTGGGCATAGTACTGAGTGGAGCTCTGAGGTACCAATGGACTCAAGTTTCCAGTTATATCTGAGAGTTGAGGATCTTCCAATCCCAGATATTTCTATATATGTGTGTGTGTGTGTGTGTGTGTGTGTGTGTGTGTGTGTGTATGTGCACGTTTTCAATCCAGTATCGATTATCAAGTACTCTTAGAATTAAACTGAATTTCCTGAGGTATTTCTACAGTCTTTTTCCATCTTTAAATTCCTCTGTGTTTTCAGATCCTGGACATTTTAATAAAGTGTTTCTGTTTTTTGGTTTTGTTTTTGTTTCTTTTTTTATTTTAAATATTGTTTTTGTTCTCATTAGTTGTACATGACAGTAGAATGCAGTTATACATTTTGATAGATCACAAATAAATGGAGTGTAATCTCTCATTTTTCAGATTATACATATTGCAGGATCACATTGGTCAAACAGTCATACATGTACATGAGATAATAATGTCTGTTTCATTCCACTATCATTCCTTCCCCCATAGTCCTTCCCCTCCCTTCACTCTCCTCTACCTAATATAAAGTACCTATTCTTCCCTATCCCCCACCCCCACTTATGTGAATTAGGTTCCACATATCAGAGAGACACTTGGCCTTTGGTTTTTTGGGTTTGGCTTAATTTCACTTAGCATGATATTCTCTAACTTGATCCATTTACCACAAATGCAAGAATTTTGTTCTTCTTTAAAGCTGAGTAATAGTCTATTGTGTATGTGTATAAAGAAAATATGGTGTGTGTGGTGTGTGTGTGTGTGTGTGTGTGTGTCTGTTGAGGGCCATTTAGGTTGGTTCCATAGTTTAGCTAGTATGAGTTGAACTGCTATAAACACTGATGTGACTGTGATGCTATAGTATAAACCTATCTCGTATCCCTGGCTCTGGAAAACCACTGATCTGTTTGTCACTAAAGATTAGGTGGATTTTTTTAGACTTTTTAATAAATGGAATTAGGTAGTATACTATGGTGTCTGATTACTTTTTTTTTTTAATTTTAAGTAGGTCCAAATCTTCATCATGTTGGCTTAGGATCAGAATTCCTTAACAAGACTCCAAAAGCACAAGAAATCAAAGCAAGAACCAATAAATGGGATGGAATCAAACTGAAAAGCTTTTTCTCAGCAAAGGATACAATCAATAATGTTAAAAGAGAGCCTACGGAGTGGGAGAAAATTTTTTCCATACGCATTTCAGATAGAACACTTATCTTCAAAGTTATAAAGATTTTACAAAACTTTACACCCAAAATACAAAGAACCCAAGCAATAAATGAGCCAAGGAACTGGAGAGACACTTTACAGAAGAAGACATACAGGTGATTAATAAACATATAAAAGAGTGTTCAAAATCTCTAGTAATTAGAGAAATGCAAATTAGGAAAACTATGATTTCATCTTATTCCAATTAGAATGGCTATTGTCAAGAGCACAAGCAATAATAGTTTTGGATGTTGTGGAAAAGGTACACTTTTACATTGCTGGTGGAGTTGCAAATTGGTGCAGCCACTCTGGAAAGCAGTGTGGAGAATCCTCAGAAAACTTGGAATGGATCCACCTTTTGACCCAGTTATCCCACTCCTCAGTTTATACCCAAAGGACTTAAAATCAGCAAACTACAGTAACACAGTCACATCAATGTTTATAGAAGCTCAATTCACAATAGCTAGATTGTGGAATCAACCTAGATGCCATTCAACAGATGGATGGATAAAGAAACTGTGGAATATATATACAATGGAATATTATTCAGCTATAAAGAAGAATAACATTATGGCATTTGCAGATAAATGGATGGAATTGGGTAACATCATGCTAAGTGAAATAAGCCAATCCCCCCAAACAGAGGCTGAATGTTTTTCCTGATAAGTGATGATATATAATGGGGGTTGGAGTGGGGGGTGAGAGAAGAATGGAGGAACTATAGATTACATAGAGGGAAATGAGATGGAGGAGAAGGGTATGAAAAATTGTGGAATGAGACATTTTTACCTTATGTACATGTATGATTACACAAATGGCATGAATCTACATTATGCTCAACCATAGAAAGGAAAAGATGTACCCCATTTGTGTGCAATAAATCAAAATGCAGTCTGTTTCTTTTTTCCTGATGGACAAGGTAGTTTTTAAGTAAAGAGTGATCTGTTGCAATCTTCCCTCAATAGGCCTAAGTGACTGAAAGATCTCCATGCTATGGAAGTGAGATTAGTTTGTTCTTAACTGTTGTGAATTACACTTTAACACATACCTACTCAAGTTGCATATGGAGGGAAGGTGCTCTTGACCTGTGTGGACAGGTGAAAGAATATGTGAAGCAGGCCAGATGGAAGGTATTGAGAGGTGATGGGGCAGAAGAATCGATTGGCTGAGACATTTAGAATGATTGTGTCATAGGTAAAAACTGTTGTGCACATGAAGTCATTTTATAGAGGGTGGTAGGGATAGCACACGTGCATCACAGTCAAAGAAAAAATTTGCATGCATGGCATGTGAAAACTGAAGGTGATCATCTTTTTATAAGTAAACTGTGGCTTGTGATTTGTTCTTATCCCAATTCCCCTCTAATTATGGACTCCTGAAGAAAAATTAAAGCTAGAATTTCTTGCACTCTCTATTAGATATTTCCAGCTTATAAAAAGTATCTCTTATTATTCTATACATTCATTTTTATGGAACTGACTAAAATCTACATTTAATTCTATAACTCTTAATGTTGGGGGAAAATAATTACATTCTTCACAATAATAAAAATAAATAAGCTGCACATTTCTTTCTCTAGAGTTTACGGAGTGCACTATAGAATTTCAAGTAATCTAGGGAGGATTGAAATACTGGATGCATCTCTACAAACTATATTCAATATTTTTAATGAGGTAGTTGTGTGATGGCTAATTTCATGTATAAAATTGATGGGTCATTGGTGCACAGAAGTTTGGCCAAACATCATTCTGGGTATATGTGTCTGTAAGTGTCTTATTAATTTAATTGCATTTATCATTTGAGTTGGTAGATTGAGTAAAGCAGATTGTCCTCCCTGCCCCCTTATTAGTCTGTTATTGGTTGCTATAACAAAATACCTGAAGCAGTGTAACATGTAGAAAAGAGGTTTATTTAGCTCACAGTTTTGAAGGCTGAAAGTCTAACCAGCATGGCACTGGTTTTAGTGAGCACCTCAGGACAAATGGGATTAAAATTCTGGAAACACCTGTAAAGGAGAGAACCCAAGGCAAGGCATGAAGCCAGAGAGTGAGGAAGGGATAGTCTTCTTTTATAGCAAAACTGGAATCTGATCCCACTTAAAAAATCTCCCAGAGATTATCCTGAACAACAACATACATTTAAAACAAGCTTTATTTCTTGAGCACATTTTGAAATATTACAATTGTTGACAAATCTTGACATATTTCCCCCCCATGTTACAATCACTCACTGTTGACCCAAGAAACAGAAGCAAATCAAGGTATTATCATGGAGTGAAGTGAATATGGACAAAGGCAAAAGTGGAACACTGTCACAGAGACAGTAACCAAGGGGAACCTCTAAAACGCTGTGGGAAGGGGGTCGTGAAATATACTGAATTTTCAAGGCAGTGAAATTTCATGAACTTCAGGGGAGGCCTGTCATGACCCTCAGTGGAGGCCTGTCATGACAAAACCAGATGAGAGATACAGTGGACATTTCAAGGTTTCTAACTCAGCATCAAAAGATAGCTCAGGGATCAGAAGGAAGCAGAAACACAATAACTTATAAAGCAGCAAAATGGAAAGGTGTGTGGTGTTTAAGGAAAATGCATTTAAAATTATATTTGGTGGTGGCCTTGCCTGCTGTTACGATAGACTCATTGCTAACTTACTACTTTGATTTTGCTCTCAATAAGATCCAGCAGCTAAATAGTCTCTGAATTTTTTTTGTGTGTGTTTGTTTTATTTAGTTGTACATGACAGTAGAAAGCATTTATACATTTTGATAAATCATACATAAATGGAGTGTAATTCCTCCTTTTTCTGATTGTACATGTTGCAAGATCACATTGGTCATGCAGTCATACATGTACATGTTTCATCCTACTATCCTTCCTACCCCTACCTTTCCCCTCCTTTTACTCCTCTCTACCTAATATAAATCTCATAATTAGTTAGATCCATGTATGTCAGAACCTTTGGTGATGAGATCCAGTTCTCAGTACTCTTAATCTCCCTAGTTGATTCCAACAGAAGTCAAACTTGAGGACCATTGATATGGACCCTAGATATATCATGCCTAGATTGACACCTTAGATGCAGTTTTTTAACAGGAAATGGACATGGACTGTGAAAGTGAATGCAACATTTACGTATATAAAGAGAGTTTAGCATCTCACCTGGAGTCAGAGATCAGTGCTCAGAAACAACAGATTTTGTGCAGATATTGAATTCAGTTGTGATGTTTCTGAAGAAAGAGAATTTCAGAATACTCACAAAATCCAGTGACAGACATATGAAACATCGAGTGCAATAAAAGCCATTAAGCTAGAAAAATAATGGGAGAAAGAGGAAAGATCTGGAGGTCTGAGTGATTGGTACTGAGCTCACAAACCAAAGAATTAGACTGTTCTGCTGTGCAGCCTCCACAGGGCACTTTTAATGTCCTTGTTCCTCAGGCTGTAGATGAAGGGGTTCAGCATGGGGGTGACCACAGTATACATCACTGAGGTCACCACATCCTTCCTGGGGGAAGAGGAAAAAGCTGAACCAAGGTACACAGCAATGACTGTCCCATAAAATAAGCAAACAACTGACAGGTGAGACCCACAGGTGGAGAAGGCTTTGTACTTCCCTCCTGAGCATGGGACTCTCAGAATGGAAGAAAGAATTTAATAGTAAGAGAAAAGAATCTCAAGGATAGGGAAAGGACCAAAGATGGCACCAATAAAATACATGACTATGTTACTATTAAAGGTTTTAGAACAGGTAAGATTAAGGAGTTGAGATGGTTCACAGAAAAAATTAGAAATTTCCATGTGCTTGAAATGAGTAGATTGTAGGACAATTAAATTGTGCAGCTGGGAGTCCAAAAAGCTAACTAAAAATGATACCCAAACTAAGAAGACGCAGAGGTGAGTGTTCATGATGGTTGAGTAATGCAGGGGGTGACAGATGGCCACAAACGGTCATAGGCCATGATAATCAGAAGCATGTTATCCATATTTCCAAAAATGGAAAAAACAGACATCTGTGTCAGGCAGCCCACATACAAGATGACTCTGCTGTGAGTGTGGATGTCCACAATCATCTTGGGGACCATGGTGGAGGTGAAGCAGATGTCAGCGAAGGACAGGTTGGAGAGAAGAAGAACATGGGGTTGTGCAGGTGGGAGTCAGAGCTGACAGCCAGAATGTTGAGCAGGTTCCCTAGGACAGTGACCAGGTACATGGACAGGAACAGCTCAAAGAGGATGGGCTGCAGTTGTGGATCCTCTGAAAGCCCCATGAGGTGGAAATCTGAGGCAAGTGTCTGGTTCTGTGATTCTCTATCGCTTGAACACCTTTTGAAAAGGAAAGAGGGTTGGAATAAAACAAGAAAACACCCGACACTCTGCGTATGTATTATATTCAAGTATCAAGGCCTGTACACCATCAGCAATATTCCTCAGTTGTGACAAACCACATCTTATTAGCATCACTGCATTGTTGGTTTCTGGGTTATTTGCTTCCTTCTGTCAAAGGCTACTTTAGAGACACTTGTCTGAAAAACATTATAAAGTCAACAACTTTATATATAAGTCTGGAATTATGCTAATATGTGGTAATAATTAATTTTCATAAATATTCAAGAAAAATGAGTAACAAGAAGTATTCCCTCCTTCTTAAGAAAAAAAAAAGTCTTAAATAAGGAAAATTAAGAAGCACTCAAAAATGCCTTATACTATTCTAATACAATTGTACAAATTCTCTTCCATAGAGTATTTATAAAAACTCTCTTAGAACTTAAAGTGCATTATCTGAACTCTAAATTAAAGTTAATGGTTCATCATCAGAAAACATTGTTATGTGCCAGCTATCTTTCAGGGAATTTATCATTGTTTTTGTTATCTTCATGGATATAAGTGGTCAATCAAACATTTTTTAATTTTTTAAATTTTATTTGTTCTAATTAGTGGTACATGACAGTAGAATTCATTGATACAATTTGATAGATCATATATAAATAGACTGTAATCTCTCATTTTTCTGGTTATACATATTGTAGGATCACAATGATAAAGTAGATATATTTAATCTCATTTAATATTTTCAATTCGCACATTTGGCAAACCGTCACCTGCTATTCCATTACTGTGAATAATTTTTATGTATCACTCAAAAGATAAAAGGGGCTATATGTGTGTGCATACATATGATGTGTGCATATAAATGTAAAAGAGAGAAGCCTATCATGCCAGCAGTCTCAGTGGCTGAAGCAGGAGGATCACAGGTTCAAAGCCAGTCTCAACAACTTAGTGAAATCCTGTCTTGAAAGAAAAATAAAAAGTGCTAGGGATGTGGCTCAGTGGTTAAGTGACCCTGGGTTCAAACTCTAGTGAAGAAGAAGAGAAGAAGAAGAAGAGAAGAAGAAGAAGAAGAAGAGAAGAAGAGAAGAAGAAGGAGGAGGAGGAGGGGAGGAGGAGAAGAGGGGAGGAGGAAAGGGAGAAGGAGAGGGGAGGGAGAGGGAGAGGGAGAAGGGAAGAGGAGAAGGAGAAGGAGAAGGCGGCAGTGGGAGAGGGGGTGTAGCTATAAAGAAGATTAGGATAAGGAGACATGTATTCAAGACATTTATAGAGACAGAGAGTGAGAAGAAGATATGAGAAAAGGTTACACATATTTACACTACCCTTGACCCTGATCAGCTTTGATGTTTTATAAATAGTATTTCACTAAATGCATATATTCTTACACTTCCTTAACCACAAACTTGGCACTTGTGCATATTGCAACTATCAATGACTTCAAAATAATAACTGTGAAGAAATATTTTGAATTTTTTTATTTTATGCAGAATTACTTATATAAACCCACACAAGCTCAGAAAATCATCTGGTTAAAAGGAGGATCTTTGCTATTATTTCTTATTTTTATTCCATAGTGACCTACTAAGATTGTCCTCATTGTGTTTCTGATCATGAACTTTCTTATACGTGCTTCAAAACTTTAGATCCAGGGAAATCTACAAAGACTGGGTTTCATAGGCCTAAATAGTTGGTTTTCACATAAATCCCTCCTAGTACATAGATTGATTTTCTACTTCACTACCTGAAGGCAACTCAGATTCAAATTATTTTGTGAACTCACACTAAGGATTAATTTGGAGAAAACTGCATAATAGAAAAAATAGACAATATGAACACAATTGGACTTTCCTCCTGTGAAAATGGGGATCATAGATCTTCCCTGAAGGCTGTTGTAAGAAAGTTCTTTTAAAATTCTTTTAAATTGCCTAGGCCTGGTTATGAGTCAAATTTATGCACATATACACCAATGAATATTTTAAAATATCTGGAAACCCTGACCTCGAACCAAACCAATTGAATCAGAGTATCTGCATGTGATGTTCTTGGGAATTTCTTATAGCAGAGTTGAAAAACACTGACCTAGAATATTTCCTGGCATTTAGAAAACACTTCATTAATATTACTTATTATTGGTATAAAATATGCACTTCTCTTAAATATGACAGTTTAATCCCATTTACTTCAGAACTAGTTTTCTAAAATTTCAATTATTCCCAGAGAAATTCAAGTTCTTGGTGACTTTACATGATTCCATTCCATCCAAAGAAAGAAACTATCCTGAATTTATGGGGTTGATTTTTTTGGTCAATACTTCATGTTGATATTAATTTGTATATTTATAAACAATTTTTTTAAAAAAAACTCACCTATTAAGTACATAAATTTTGTCTAAGTAGTCTACAACACAACACCTATTTTCCTCTGAAATGTACTAGTTCACACTAACACACTGTCTCTCTGTGAAGTACATACATTGACTTCAAATGCAGGGACTGATGCACAGTAAGACCTGAGGGAGGAACATCATTTAATTTGCCATTATATTGTGACAATCTTTTGACAATACTTCTGACTCTCTCCATATCACACAAGTGAGAATTTCCAGATAATATGTGGGTTGAAGATGGCTGCTTGGCTTTCAACAACTGATGCAACTTCAGTTTTGCAATTTATCATCTACTTTTTTTGTGCCAATTAAAATTCTGTCCTTATCAAGTGCATCCTCTTATTCATAAGATATACCATCAAAATATCCCTGCTGCTTATCTAGTAATAACCTTCCAATATAACCCAACAAGGCATTTCATCTTGTAGAGTTCATGATATCTTCTCTAGTAGAGGAGAAGGTGCCCTGGGAAGGGACTCAGAATTGAACTTCTCATTCAGGCATCTCTGCCCTGCTGCCACATGCAGAGTGGATGTTAATCTCCACCTCTCTGTGGTTACAGTGTTTAATGGAGATGGGGAGAATAGCACCTCCCTACAACAGGGGTGACACAGTCAGAAACCTGGAACATATAAATATTTGGTCATTTGGGGTTTTCTTTAAGCAATAAAAAATTCCATCATTATGTAAATATTGACTATTGGTGAACATATTTATCAAAGGGCACTGGAGTTAAACATGATATGCAGTTGAAATATCTCAGCCCAAACAATAAGGGAAACCTGCACTTTCTTTCTCCCTCCTTTCCTTCCTTTATACTCAAAAAATATCTACTATGATCTTTTAAAAAATGGAAAATTAGAGATGATACTGAATTTAAATTTAAGACCCATGTGGCCATGACATGGGCTCAAACAAAGTGCTGCTGTGTCTTGTCTCTTTTTTGATCAGACATTCCTGAAACAGACAAAGGTGCAGGCAGCAAAGCACCAAGTGTGTTGATGCCACACTCATTCAATTTCTGTGAACCAAAGAAGGGTCGAGTCAATGTTTAATGATTTTTTTGATACCTCCTCTGTGTCAGGTAAAGCATAGGCTCTGCAGAATCAAAATGAAGGAGAGTTAGTCATTCTTTTCAAATGCATGGCATATAAATTTATAGAGACAAAAAATGTCCCATTCACAAATAGAAAAACAGTAACTTCAAGTCATAGGATACTTAGGTTGAATGGCATGAAGCTTAACCTTTTCATTATTAGTAATGTCTAATCTTCATTCTGCCCTTCTTAACATGCTAAACCAACAGACAGCACTTTCTGTTTAATCCCTACTCGGGATAGCTGTCTCAACTAGAAATCATTTCATATGACAATGATTACTCTCAGAGGTACTAACAACTAAGCCCTACATTACGGAAGTACTAAGTAAAGTCAAGGAGATTCATAATTAAATTTCCAAACTCTGCACAGCTATGTTGATCATGTTCCAGTGAACAGAAATTTGCAGAGGTTCAATGGTCTTACCCCAGGTGCATCTGAGGAACATTTGAAACTCTTTCTAGTCTCCTGAGTAGGAGCAGAGTCAGGCCCTGACTTCATGTCTCCTTCCAAGGTCCAGTGAGTCAAATACAAGCATGGAGGAGCTGTCAGGTTGCTGCAGGAATACCCTGGAGTGGAGGGTCGAGGGACCTCTGTGATGAATCATCAACACCTCTGTCTGTGTTCTGTTGCTATCCTTCCTACACTGGGTGCAGCTTGTGCCACCACTGCTCTGCTTTGTCATCTACCAGAAATGACCTAAGAAGAAGAGCACAGTGTGCAAGGTTTCTTCTTGGAGTGACAGGGAATGGAATGACAGATTGAGTGGACAGGAGGACAACCTGCCAGAATTCACTTGGTATGATGCCCTCAATTAAAACATGGCCTCATTCTGTACTGCATAAATACAGTAAAGGTTTTCTGTAAAAAAATAATCATATATTGTCCCTTAAATACAGGAGGATAATGTACATGGGGTGAAACAAGCTGCACAGAACACACAGCTCTGTGCCGACACAGAGGAAATCCACAGTAATGACTCAGGATGTTACGGTTACTGCCATCCTCCTGTTCATGCTTATCATTACATTAAAAATCTTTTTGGGGTACTTAGGAATCAGTTTTCTGGAACCCATTTTGAGAGAGGAATCTATGGGAGGTAGAGCAAGTATGAGTGGAAAGCAAAGTTTGAGTAGGATTTTTGGAACCCCAACCACACCCAGGAACATAAAATTCACAGTCCTGGTCAGGGCAATGGCATATAGATACACTCCTACTTGGCTACCCCAATGTCATGTTTGTCCTTATGCTGAGGAAACAGTTCCTCCAAGAGTCCTTGCTGCATTAATCTTCTCCCTCTGTACTTACTGGGTTACACTGCATCTCTGCTGGGATG